>NW_007727716.1:235213-251565 GCF_000696425.1 Galeopterus variegatus | reverse complement strand
TTTCACTGAGTTTTCTTGTATCTCATTTAGTTCTAGTAGAATAGTTACTCTAAATTCCTTGTCTGTCATTTCAAAGACTTCCTGTTCTATAGGATCTAGCACTTGTATGTTATTAATTTCCTTTGGTGGCGATGTACTTTCTTGATTTTTCATATTTCTGGTTTCTTTCCTTTGGTGTTTTGTCATTGTGGCTGGGGATATTATAGTTCACTCGTTTCGTCCAGATGTCTGGCTTGGATCCTGAAGGGTCTGCTGCTTCTGGACAGCAGAAACTGGCCTGGACCAGAATTCCCACCCCACCTGACTTCACCAGTTGGTTGGGTGGCGTGGGAGTACAGAGCCTCTAAAGTCTCTCACAGAGACAGACGGCCTGGGCTGGAAGTCCCGCCCCGTCAGCCTCCACCGGCTCGTCTGGCTCAGGGCTTGGGAACCCGGAGCCTCTCAGGTCGCTCATGGAGACAGGACAGCCTGGGCTGGAAGTCCCGCCCCGTCAGCCTTCACCGGCTCGTCTGGCTCAGGGCTTGGGAACCCGGAGCCTCTCAGGTCGCTCATGGAGACAGGACAGCCTGGGCTGGAAGTCCCGCCCCGTCAGCCTTCACCGGCTCGTCTGGCTCAGGGCTTGGGAACCAGTGCCTCACGTGACTTCTCTGGCCGGCAGGTTCCGGGAGTGTGGGCCTAAAAGCTCTAAAGTTTCTCTACAAAATGGGGAGCAACCTGAACTGGGGCCCCGCAGCGGATGGCTCCTCTCTGTTCCAGTACAGATTTTGGGTCGTCTGTTGCTGCTCCTTAAAAGCTGCAAATTGGTTGCTCTGTGGGAGAGAGCGACACCAGGAACCGACTACTCTGCCATCTCCTGGCATTTATATTTATTTTTTTTATGGTTGTTTTTTATGTTTTTTCTTCCTTTCTTTCCCTTTTATGGTTTGTTTTTGGTGTTGGTTTTTTGTAATGGCAAGGTCTAGTTTCTTTCTCTTTTCCGTTTACATATATGTACTATTAGTGGGTTTTATTCTTTCTTCTGTAGTCATGGTGGTGATTTTTGTTTTTTTGTATTCCAGATGTAGGACTCCCTGGAGGATTTCTTGTAGGGCTGGTCACGTGGTGGTAAATTCCTGCAGTTTTTTTTTTTTGTCTGGGAAATACACTATTTCCCCTTCATTTCTGAAGGATAGCCTTTCTGGGTATTGTATTCTTAGCTGGCAGTTTTGTTCTTTTGGTGCTTCAAATATGTCATCAGGGAAAATTCTTCCTGTACCATTCGTGGTGTCAGAGACATGGTAGCTGAGGCCTTGTGCCTCTTTCCACTCTCTATGCTACCATCCTTGGTTTTCATGCCCCACAGTAATCTCACCAGTCTCCTCCTGCACTCCCACTCTGTTCCACAAATGCTCCTGTCAGTAATTAGCTGTCTGTTTGTTGTTCTGGTCCTTTTCTGTGGGAGGAACACCCCTTGGGCACCTCTGTTCTGCCATCTAGCCCCACCCTCCTGTGGTCCTCGTTTTACTTATTATATTCTGTGAAATAATGATCTGTTTTCTTTTAGAATAAACCAAATGCATTATAATTTTATTTTTATAATGTGTGATCTGGTTTTTAAATAATTAATAATTCTCCAAGAGCCTTGGAAACCTCACACCTACCCTTTTTGTTATATAATCATGTGCTATGTAGTGATGTTTTGGTCAATGGTGAATGTCATATATGATGGTGGTCTCATGAGATCGTAAGAGCTATACCATATAACCTAGGTGTGTAGTAGGCTACACAATCTTGGTTTGTGTAAGCATACTCTATGTTCACCCAACAGTGAAATTGCCTAATGACACTTTTCTCAGAATGTATTCCCATCCTTAACTGACACATGACTGTATATGCTGTTGTATATTAGCCTTCATGTTTGATTGTTGTAACATTCAGCCAATGATTTTAAGTGTGTGGTTTTCTTAAAATTCATCAAAATTGAAACATAGAGCAATCTTAACTGGGATTACATAGAATTATATCTTCTCTTTTTTCACTTGAATGTGATGATAAAAGGAAGTTAGTAGAAAACCCATGTTTAAGATAAAGTATAGTATTTCTCTCCATTCCTTCATCCTCTCCAGAACAAACTCCTAATCTTCCACCTAGCTCTTCAGTGCTTTTGAACATTGTATCTTGGCACTTTAATAGGGGTCAAAAAGAAAGAAGAAATGGACTTTCTGTTTCCCATTAGATATTAAATGCAGTGTTTTCCAGAATGTCCAAATACAAAGAATAACTAGATTTGTCATAATTTATAAGTGCCTTCCCATATATTATCCCATTGTAAATATGTAGGAATTCAAAAAGTAGCATTAAGGGCCGGCCCGTGGCTCACTTGGGAAAGCGTGGTGCTGACAACACCGAGTCAAGGGTTAAGATCCCCTTACTGGTCATTTAAAAAAAAAAAAAAAAAAAATAGCATTAGTTAGTTTACATTTAACCCTTTCTAAATTTATTTTGAAAGCATATTAACTCCTCTGCTATTAAGTGGAATTTCTAAATTGGATTTGATTTTCATAAAAATCCTGCCTTTAGAATTCCCTTTCATTATTGTATGCAGGTCTCATTATGTTAATCTCTCAATTTAATCTCTTTGAAATATCATGGATTCAAAAAATCTACTACCTTGAAAGCCAGGTGTTAGACCAGTATGCTTTAAAAGGCTTAATAAAAATATAAATTCGAATTTATTTCTGATGACCTTAGTTAAGCTAAAATTGAAATTATTTTCTGCAAATATCTTAAAGGTAGAGTGATGGTAATAGTTATTTGTTGTGCTCACACTATGTGCTAGTCACCGCATTAGTTTCCCTACATATGTTATGTAATTTAATTTCCATCACACTCACGTAAAGTAGGTGCTGTTATCTCAATTTAGTAAAAGGGGACTATGAGACAAAGAGAGGTATAGAGAGGTGAAGTAATTTTTCTAACTGTACTTAAATAGTACATGTGTAACTTTAGATTCAAATTTATTTTGTGTTTTCTTATTCCAAAACCTGAAGTCGTCCCAGAATTAAGACTATTTTAGAAATCACATAGGGTTTGCTGATATTCCAATCATAAAGTTTGATTAGGGAAATAAGAAGCTAGATCCTACTTTGATAAACAGTGAATCAGTTAGAAAAGCTTAATAATGTGGCTGCCTTGAGACCTTATAAGCTTAATAAAAATAGCATTTCAAAGTGACAAAACTTTTTTCTTCTTCTGTTCTGCATCCTCAGGCTTGGTTGCTTTTGAGAGTTTAGATGCACCTGAGTATTGATTTTCCCCCATCTTAAGCTTAGATTTGGGGGCTGAAACAGGTACCATTATTTGAGGGTAATGGTTGTCTGCTATGTTATTGATATCTCCTTGTCTGAATCTGTCTAGAGCCCCAGCTCCATATATCCTACAATCAAACATTTTCACCTAGATGTTCTACAGGCACCTTAAACTTAGTATGGCAATACTGAATCCATCCTCTCCATCCTCACCTCAAAATCCACAAAACCCCTAAACAACAGCATCCTACTTCTAGTCTTTCGGAATGGCAATATCATGTACCCAATTGCTCGATTCAGGTACTTGGAGACTTCTCTTGATTTTCTCTCCTTATCCCCCAAATTTATTCTGTCACCAGGTTCTGTAAATGAGGATGATGATGATGATAGTAATTGCTAACATTTATTGAGCTATTTCATGCACTGTGCTATATAATTTGAACACACAATTTTACTTACCTCCCCTAACTTTATAATATCTCTCTACCATATCCCCGTCTCTCCATCTCACTGTACTTCTCTAGTTCAGACTGTAGTCATTTCTCAGCCTGGTAAGCCCACAGCCTGCTGACTAATGTCCAGCCCTCCAGTCCATTTACCACAGTGTAGCCAGTCATATCACTCTACTGTATGAAATTCTTCAGTTTCTCTCTGCTGCCTATATTAGTGATTTTTCAACTTACAGAAAATCTTATGAGGAAACGTAAACAACTTAAAAAGATGAAAGTAGGGCTGCTGTGGTTGAAATGAGTGGATCTGGGGTCAGTTTAGACATAACTGGCTTATAAGAGAAAGTCTAAATTTTCTGTATGTCGTATGGTGGGTGGTCTCTATGGTCTGGCCTTGCTCATACCTTCAGCCTCATCTCTTATCACTTCTACCTTCTGCTGTAGGCACCAGTGATTCTGAAATTTGCAACAGCTGTGCATGTCATATTTCTTTTCTCCATCTTTCCACTTTCTGTTGGTTTGCATAAGCTGTTCTCAGCCCGGATTGCCCTTCTCTACCCCTAAGCATGGCTAGCTTCTCTTTGTCTTTCCACATTCAGCTTATATACCACCACCTCAGAGAAGTTCTCCTTGCTCAAACCCCACTGTGTTAAGTGTCACAACTATGTTTGGGTCCTCATAACACTGTTTCAAGGTATTAGAGTATCATAGCACTTATCACACTCTTCATTGTTCACTTCCTTGTCTCCCCTACTACACTTTAAGCTCTTAAATCACAGGTCTTACTTGTTTTTGTATCTCTAGCACCTAACACAGTTGCTGGTATACATTAGTTATTCGATGAATGGATGGATAAGTATTAGTGTATATGTGTGTGTGTAATTTTTTTTTCTTTTGATAATGCTCAGTTTGGTGATGAGTAACCTTTGTTAACACACACATTTTAGGTACATGGCTTTTGTTAGAGATACAGTCTAGCTAAAAATTAAGGTATGCAGTCAATAACCTTGACTTTTACTCTTATTAAGCTTTTACACTCTCACTACTCATCCATCTTTATTGAACATTTACTTTGTGCAAGGAATTGTGCTAGATGTTAAGGATTCAAAGATGAATAATAAGATACCGATTCACAATCTAGTAAGGAAAATAAAGAAGTAAACAGATAATTACATGTACTATATTAAGTTATTTGATGGAGGTATATATAAGGTGCTCTAGGGGGACACCTCATTCAGGGAGAGACACCTTAGCTAAGTCTTGAAGGACAAGTAGGAGTTCATCACATGAGATGTAATGTTAGGGGCTGGAGCTGGGAAGGATATCGTAGACAGATGGAGCAACATGTGGAAAGACTTAGGAGATTAAAGAGAACATGACATGTTTGGGAAACTGCAGTTAGTTGAGTATGACTGGCATAGAGATTATATGCTTGTTCAGATGGGGACAGGTTGGAGAGTGGGGTAGGAAGATGAGGCTGCAAAGTTAGGTGGGTCTCAGGTTAAGGAATTACTTCATTTCTATAGGCTATTGAATGGTCTTAAGCAGGGGAGTGAAATAATCAGAGGTATGTTTTAGGACTACTCAGTGGGGAGTGGATTGGAGAATAGTAGGAACGGTGAAGGGTGGGTGGCTGTTTGCAGTGATCTAGCAGAGAGATAATGATCTGAATTAGGATGCAATCAGGATGATTAAAAGTAGAAGGATTTGAGGTTATATCAAGAATTTTTGGTGGTGGATCAGATAGGGAATGGAAGGAATTACGGATGACACCCAGGATTCCGGTTTGAGCAGTTTGGTGGATGGTGGTGCCAATTTTGTTTACTCATGTGAGGAATTCAAGAGAATGTTCAGGCTTAGGGACAGAGCTGGGGTAAAGGAAGGTGATGTATTTAGAATTGTAGTTGTTGAGTTTGAGGTGCCGGTAGTATATCTAGGTGAAGAGATCCAGTTGGGCATGTGTATTAGGAGCCTAAGTGAGATATCTAGAGCTGGAGATAAGAGATTAGGGCATTGTCTGTGGATAGATAGTGGTTGAAACCAATGAAGTAAATATAATCACCTTGAAAGTGGGTATAGTGAAACACAAAACAGGCAAGGATGGAAACCTGGACAAGAGCAACTATTAAGGCATGGGCAAATGGAGAGAAGCTGTCAAAGGAGATTTAGAAGAAACAGCCAGAGGTTCAGGAGAAAAGCATGAGGGTGTGGAATTTCACTCCTTGAAAGCCTTAATATCTCTTCATCCTGTAGATGAGGAAGTCTGAAGGAAAGGAACATTTATGAAATGTTTTCCTGCTATGAGCCAGGTTTAAATCTTTTCTCATTTAATACTCATTTTAACATTTATGACTTTTTATAACCAGGTTCAATCTACTTCCCCATTTCTTCTATACATGTAAAATGGTACCATATATCTCTTCTGTGGAAATGCCTTTCCATGCTTTTTAAAAAATAAATTTTAAAAAATTGTAGTTAAAAACCATAAAATTTGATCATCTTAACCATTTTTAAGCATAGAGTTTAAGTGCTGAGTATATTCACGTTGCTATGCAACAGATTTCCAGAACTCTTTGTCTTGTAAGACTGTGACTCTGTACTCATGTACCAATAGCTGCTCATTCTGTACTGCTCCCCACCCTGCTGCTGGCAGCCATCATTCTACTTTCTGTCTCCATGAATGTGACTACTCTAGATACTTCACGTAAGTTAAATCACATTGTATTTATCTTTTTGTGACTGGCTCATTTCACTCAGTACAATGTCTTCAAGGTTTATCCGTGTTGTCACATATTGCAAAATTTCCTTCATTTTTAAGACTGAATAATATCCCACTGTATGTGTATACCACATTTTGTTTATCCATTCATCTGTTGATAGACGTTTTGGCTGCTTCCACTTCTTGGCTGTTGTGGATAATGCTGCTATGAGCACAGGTGTGCAAATATCTCTTCAAGATCTTGATTGCTGTTCTTTGGGATAAATACCCAGAAGTGAGGTTGCTGGATCATGTGATAGTTGATTTTTAATTTTTTGAGGGACTGCCATATTGTTTTCCACTCCATAGAGCCAAATCAACTTCCTGTGTGTGTAACCTTTGGCAAATTATTTAATCTTTGTATACCTGTTTCTTTATAAAAAAGGTGTAATATATAATATATTAAGATATGTCATCTTAATATAATAAGATATATAATAATATATATCTTATATAATACATAAGATATAATCTTAATATATAAGATTGTTGATGGGATTATATCGAATAATCTATGTAGTGAGTTTATAACAATGCCTTGTAGTGAGCCCTCTCAGTAATGACAGCAGCTACTACTCTAACAATGCTGCCGCTCCTATTGCACTGCTACTACTGGTAGATACAAAAAGTGGGAAGCCAGAAAAGGAGTGACTAAATATGCCTGTGAGATTTGTCGAAAGCTTCACAAAGGTGACATTGGAGCTGAGCCTTTAAAGATGACTTAGGGGTTTAATGCGGAGTTAGAGCATTCCTGAAAGAGAGAACGTATTAAAAGGGATGGCACACTAGGTGAATGTGAGAATTTTAATATGACTGGAAGGTAGGTTAAGTTACTTGGATTCATGAGAGTTGAAACTTGTAGAATTAGACTGGAGCCATATTGTGAAGGCCTTTATGCCGAAGTAGGCAGTATTGACTTTTTCCTTAATAATTATCTTTAACCTGTTTCTGTCTGTCCTTGAAACCCATATTCAGTACTTCAGCATATCTTTGTAGTTTTACTTCCAAAACAGCCCAAACTGAACTAGTTTCCCCAGCTTCACTCCTCCTAACAGTTCATTCCACCATCATTTACCATTGAACTACTCTAGTAACCTCCTTACTGACCTGTTTCCACCACCGCCCCCAGCCCCCAGTATTTGGCCTGTCCCTTCTTTCTAACTGCATTACATATGACTGTATCCTTTGTTCACTCTACTCTGCTATAGCTATCATTATGGAGTCTTTTTTTCATTCTTAATATTATTCGTGCCTTTTCTCTGTTTTCTTTCTCCTTGATCTTTCTTGCCAGAGATTTGTCTGTTTTATTAGTTTTTTTCAAAGAACCAGCTTTTGCTTCATTGACTTCTTCAGTGGTATCTTTGTTTTTTATCTAATTAATATTTACTTTTATCTTTATTATTTCCTTCTTTGTACTTTTTTTGGCTTGGAATCACTGTTGTTCTTTTTCTAACTTCTTGAATTAAGTTCTTAGTTCTTTATTTTTAAGTCTTCCTTTTTGCTTAATATAATCACTTATGACTATATAGTTCCCTCTCAGGACCACATTAACTGTCTTCCATGAGTTCTAAGTATTTTCTAAGAGCCATTATGATTTGTTCTTTGTTCCGTTGTTTGTTAAGGGGTATGTTTTTAAATTTCCAAATATATTTTTAAAATTTCAACCCCTTTATGGAGTTTATAATTCCAGTGCTCGTGACAAAACATGCAAATAATACAAATAAAGTAAAAAAGTTCTAGTGTGCCCCCTCTTTCTTCCTGCTTGCATCCAACCCTCTTTATCCCGAGTCCCACCTCCCAGAAGCAGCTACTTGTTAACCCTTTATATATGTCCTACAATATACTGTCTGGAGAAGGAAGTTGCAGAAAAAATATGTATTTACAATATGTATATTAGATTCAGTGTAGAAAAATTTACAAGATACCGAGCAGTTAACACCAAAGATCCCTCATGTTGTCTTTTAGTAACCATATCCACCTCCCTACCCCCCCCACCTCAATTCCTAACCCCAGCAACCACCTATCTGTTTTTCAACTCTATATTTTGTCATTTCAAGTATGGAACTATACAGTATGTAAATTTTTGGCATTCACTTTTTTCACTCAGTGTAATTCCCTAGAGATTAATCCAGGTTATTGCATATATCAATAGTTTGTTGTTTTTATTGCTGAGTAGTATTTCATATTATGTATGTATCATAGTTTGTTTAACCATTTTCCTGTTGAAGGGCATTTGGGCTGATTCCAGTTTTTGGCTATTACAAATAAAACTTCTGTGTGAACATTCATATAAAAAATTTTTTGTGTGTGTCAGTTTAAGTTTTTATTTTTCTGGGATAAATTTCCAGGAGTTCAATTGCTGGGTCATATGGTAATTATATATTTAGCTTTTTAAGAAACTGCCAAACTATTTTCCAGAGTTCCTATACCATTTTACATTCCCATTAGTATTGTGTGAGTGATCCAGTTCCCCTGCACCTTTGCCAGAATTATATGTTGTCACTTTTTTTTCTTTTTTGGGGGGTAATTGTGATAGGTGTGTAGTGATGTCTCATTGTGGTTTTAACTCACATGGCTAATGATGTTGAAATTTTTCATATGCTTATTTGCCATCCATATATCTTCTTTGATAAAATGTTTTCCTGTCTTTCACCTTTTTTCTAATTGGATTTTTTGTTTTAGTATTGAGTTTGAGAGTCCGGTATACATACAATCTAAGCAAATATATTTTTTAACTATCTCTTAAAATTTTTTTAAATTAATTAATTATTTTTTAAAAGATGGCCAGTAAGGGGATCTTAACCTTTGACTTGGTGTTGTCAGCACCACGCTCTCCCAAGTGTGCTAACTGGCCATCCCTATATAGGGGTCCGAACCCATGGCCTTGGTGTTATCAGCACTACACTCTCCCAAGTGAGCCACAGGCCAGCCCTTAACTATCTTTTTTTAATAATTAGTTTGTAACTTAATTATGTTATCAGAGAATGAACTCTGTATCATATCAGTTATTTGGCATTTTTGGGAATTGCTTTATGGTTTGGAACTATATGGTTCCATGTGGATTAAATATAATGTGTTTTCTCTTAATTGTTGGATATGGAGTTTTATATGTTCATTAGATCAAGCTTGTTAATTTTGTGGTTCAAAACTTCTGTTATCTGATTGATCTGTTAATTTTAGAGGAGTGTATTAAAATCTCTCCTCATTGTGGAATTATTTTTCCTTGCAATTCCGTTAATTTTTGCTTTACATATTCTGAGTATATATATTAATGGGGGCCTATAGGTTTAGAATTGTGATATTCTTGTGTAGTTACTCCTTTTTCCCAGGTAATGCTTTTTGTTTTAAAAACTATTTTGTATGACTTTAACATATGACATTAGGTTTCCTTGCTTTCCCCCCCGATATCTTTTTTGGCCTTTTATTTTCAATCTTTCTGCATCTTCATATTATAGCTGTGCCCCTTGAAAACAGCATATAACTGATTTCTACTGTTTTAATTGAATCTGGCAACCTATCTTTTAACTGAATTTAGTCTATTTCCATTTATTGTGATTCACTAATAATTTGAATATATTTCTACCATCTTACTTTCTGCTTCCTGTTCACCCTGCCTTTGCTTTTCTTATCTCCTCTTTTAGCCTTCTATTGAATAGATAGAAGTAAGTTTGTACCCTTTTTTCCCTCCCTACACCTGGTTTGGAGTTACATGTGAAATTTCTATTCCTTTAGAATAGAAAAAAACCTTAAATTATATATATATTCATACTAAATTCCCAAGCTAATCAGAGTGTTTATTCTTCTCAAGCAATACAAGGACCACCTCTCTCTCATGTTTATTGTTATTTAGCATTTTAGCAACACTTTGATTTTATATCCCTTTTGGTCATTGTTGTTGTTATTTTAATTTTTAACAGCCAATGCTTATCTAGATCTTCTCTCATGTTTACCTGTTTCTTTGTTTAATCTTTATTCGGGTTCCAGTGTCATGCTTCCTGAGGTTCTTTCAACCTGAATCTGTTAGTGGTTTGTTAGTGTCTTTCTATCATCCTCAGTCTCAAACTATAGTTTAGTTGGTTTTGTAATTACACATTAGTAGTGATTTTCTTTCAGCAGTTTGTCTTCTAGCTTCTTTTGTTGCTTTTTGAGAAATCTGCCCTTAGTCTAATGTCATTCTTTTGCAGGCAAATTCTCTTTTCTTTCTGACTGCTTTAACATTTTATGTTTGGTTTTTGTACTTAGGCAGTCTCACTCTTACCCGTCTAGGTATGGGCTTTTTTTTCCCATTTATCCTTCTCAGGACTTGTTTATCCTGCTTAGGACTTCATGAACTCAGATGATTTATGCCTTAATTATTGGCAAGAAAATTGCCAGCTGTTTCTTCAAACATTACTTCTCTCTTATTCTTCCTTATGGAAATTCTCTCAGAGATATATTGGATCTTCTTGTTCTTTTACTCCTCTTAACATCTCTTGCCTATTTCTCATCTTTTATACTGCATTCTGGGTAATTTCCTCAGCTTTATTTTCTCATTCTGGGGTTGCAAATTGTGGCCCACAATTTGGCCACTTGTTTTTGTAAATAAAGTCTTTTTGGAGCACAGCCATGCTTACATATACATACATATACATGTTTGCATATTGACTATGGCTGCTTTCATACTGCAAAGGCAGAGTTAACTAACTACAAGAGACTGTGTGGCCTGCAAAGCCTAAAATATTTACTATCTGGTTCTTTATAAAAAATGTTTGCAGAACTCTTTTCTAGTTCATTAATCCTCTCTTCAGATATGTCAGATTTTCTATTTAAACTAGCTGTCTTTCTTTTTTTTAGCTATCATTTTTTTCCAGTGACTTTTACTTCTAGAAGTTTTGTTTGGTTATGTTTTAAAGCTGTCATGTTCTTTCCTTATGTTTCTATTCATTCTTTCATTATTTTAACATACTTGTTTTTTTTAACATGTAAAACATTTATTTTATATCTTCTATCACATACTTCTGTTATATAAAGTTCTTGGAGGGTTTAATACTATTTGTTATTTTCTCTCTGGCTTCAGGGTTGGTATTTTTTCATCTTTTTCTCCCTGGAAATGTTGAATTTTAAGTTTTTCTTAAGTAGGGCTTTATCTGTGGGATTTCTGCATTTCTGCTGAGTAGTTTGCCTTGTCACCCAGTGCTGTTATTGACTGTGTTAGTTTCCTATTGCTGCTGTAATAAATTACCAAAAACGCAGTGGCTTAAAATAGTACAAATTTATTCTTTTACAGTTTTTTAGGCCAGAAGTCTGAAATGAGTCTCGTAGGGCTGATGTCAAGGTATAGGCAGTGCTGTGTTCCTTTCATAGGTTCCAGGGGAAATTCTGTTTTCTTGTCTTTTCTAGCTTCTAGAGGTCACCTGCATTCCTTGGCTCATGGCCCCTTCCTCCATCTTCAGAGTGCACTTCAACCTCTGCTTCTGTCCTCCCATCTCTTCCTTTTGTCTTTGACTTTCTTGCCTCCCTTTGTTAGAGCCCACCTGGATAATCCATGATAATCTTCCCATATCAAGATCCTTAATCACATTAGCATAATTTCTTTTGCCTTGTAAGATAACATATTCACAGTTTCTGGGAATTAAGATGTAGACATCTTTGGGGAGCCATTATTCTGTCTGTCACACTGGCTGAAAGCATTGTAATGTTAATTTCTAGGCTTGAGGGGTTCCTGGTTTATGTGAGTAGTATAAATTAGAACACCTTGTTCACTTTTGGTACAAGTTTGCAGTTATAAATTCTCAGACAAATTTTCCCTTCCATCTACAGTCATGCTTCAGCAGCATCTGAACATGCACTCTCTCTGAATATGCAATATTCTCTCATATCTTTATGCTTTTTTTCATGCTGATCCACACTGTGTAAACAAATTCTTTCTCCTCCTTCATGTACCACCTAAAATACTCCTTTTTAGTGAAGCCTTTCTTGGTAATCCCAATAGTATTAGTATTTTTATTTGTATTTTCAAGTATGTACAATTTTATAATATAACATTTTTCACATTGTATCATTGTTTATAGATCTTTTTGCCATATTAGACTCTTGAAGATTAGGAACTATGTCTTATTCTTTATATATCCCCAGTGCCTAAGAGTGCCTGGAATATAGCAGTCCCTTAGTAAACATTTGATAAATGAATAAAGTTGAAGAATATTTATATGTGCCAAGCTACTGTGCTATTGTTGGGAATTTACAACTGCCTAGTACATGCTCAGTGAAGCATTGGTCCCTTGCTGATAATGTGTATATTCATAAATTGATGATTTTTGAGAAGGAAGTTATTCATTGATGAGAAAGTTGAGGTTTGCCCCCAGGGTCGAACAGCAAATAACAGCAAGACTGGGGCCAAAACTAAAATCTTCTTATTCCTATTTCAGAATTCTTTGAAACATACCACACTAACTTTGTTGTTGATGATGATTTGTATTCCTCCAACTAATTCTAATTTGTAGACACAGTACAAAATCATTACCTTATATATTCGGTTATTCGTCAATTAATGTTTATTGTCGAGTGGGTTAGAACCATGCTTCTCAATTTATAGTGGTGTTCTGGCACTTGGTGCGGTGATGGAGGAAGGAATATGAAGCCATAGGATAAACACTGAGCATCTGCCTGGTATATAAATTTTATTAAATTGAAAACATTAAAAATTTTTTGAACTAATTTTAGACTGCTATGGTTTGTATATTTGTCCCCATGAAAGTTCATGTTGAAATTTAATCCCCATTGTAACAGTACCGAGAGGGTGGGAAATCCAACTGCGGTATTTTGAAAGGTGGGGCCTTTAAGAGGTGATTGTATCATGACAGCTCTGTCCTCATTAATGAATTAATCTATTCATGGAGTAATGGGTTATCACCAGAGTAGACTGGTGGCTTTATGAGGAGAGGAAGAGAGCGCTTTAGCATGCTCAGTTCCTTTGCCACTCTGCAGAGTTCCTACGAGTAAGAGGACCCTCACCGGCTGTGCCTCCTTGACCTTGAACTTCCCAGCCTCCAAAACAGAAATAGATTCTGTTTCTTTATCAATTACCCAGTTTCAGGAATTTTGTTATAAGCAACAGAAAACTAATATATAGACTTACAGAAAAGTTGTGAAATTAGTACAGAGTGCTTTTGTATATACTTCATTTAGCTTCCCCTGTTAATATCTTATGTATCTATAATATAATTATCAAAACTCAGAAATTAATATTGGTGGAATTCTATTAATTAAACTGCAGACCTTATTTTAATTTTACCAGTTTTTCCAAAAATGTTATTCTGTTCCAGGATCTGGTGCAGGATCCCACGTTACATTTAGTTGTTAATAGTCTCCAATTATCTTCCCCGAGATACACTGGGGTGTGTGTCTAATGGTGGTTTTCTATTTTCCTTTCCCCATGTCCATATATTTAGTGCAGTTCTTCTGTAAAGAAGAGCTGTCTCTTTTCCCCTATTGATTTATTTATTCAATTATTTATATCAGTATGGACTCATGGGTATGTATTTTATCCTGGGGTTATAATCCAATACTGTTGTTGTTTATTTCATTGTTTAAATAATTCCAGCTTTGGCCATTGTGAGTTTCTTACAGTTGGTTCCTGTGTCCTTTTGAAATGTCCCAATCTTGTTTGAGTACTTTCTTTTTGACCTTACAAGATGCTCCATGCTCATTCTGTATTTTCCCTGCTCTAGTCCTAGAGTCTCATGATTTTTTACTTTTTCTCCACTTTAAACAACTGTTACAAAGTCATTTTGACTTAATGACCTTGTATAACTCCTGTGCTTCAATAAAACTGGATGTTTTGGTAAGGAATTAGGTGAAATTCACTTTTTTTGCAGGAAGATTTATTTGGGTAGCCAGTGGAATAGTAACTTGAACTGATATAATTTCATTCTGATGCACTGTTGAGTAGTGTTATTTTTGTTATTTTGATTAAAGTCTTTCTTACATTAA
Organism: Galeopterus variegatus; assembly: GCF_000696425.1. Classification (NCBI taxonomy): domain Eukaryota; kingdom Metazoa; phylum Chordata; class Mammalia; order Dermoptera; family Cynocephalidae; genus Galeopterus; species Galeopterus variegatus. The sequence goes on along the minus strand of NW_007727716.1, from coordinate 237,100 downwards.
AACATTGAATATTAAATGAGACAAAAGCTATAAGAATAACAGCAAACAAAAGTGCACTTTGAGTTTTGTATGTGCATGTATTGCATTCATAACTTTGTGAAGATTAACTTAGTACTTAAGTCTTTTACCATTGTTCGCATTTATGTTCCATTGAATTGATGATGGTTGATGGTTCTGAAGTGGTCCATTATAAAATACCAAGTACAATCTTTGTTGATTGTTCAAGCATCACTATCAGCAGCTTTGTTGATTTATAAACACTGCCCAAGCATCACTATCAGCAGCAGCTAATCCTATCTAAAATAGTCACTTCATTGCTGTGTTGCCCTAAATTTCTGTAGACAGATTTTAAACTAAAGTTAACTTCTGCCAAAATTGTAATTGAAGGAGCTCTATTTTTGTGTGCCAGCTATCTGTCTCAATAAATGTAAAATTTGTGGTTCTTTTCAGAGAGCTACATTTACTGTAGATATTAATGAGCTGTTGACATGTGAAATTTCAAAAATAGATGTTGTGATTTAGAAGAGCAATTTGCAATTCAGAATGTAGAGACTGGCATTTACTTTAAGCTTGAATTCCTAAAGGGAGGTGCAACAAGACCAGAAGTTTATACTTGAACAAAATCTACTTCTATCAGTAATTGTTCCTATTCATGGCCTTGGTCAAAATTTTTCCTGTTCATATGTCATTGTTTGGTTTCATTTCATTTCCTATCAGTCTTCACTTTCTACTATATACTGCTTTAGATAAAGAGAAAAAATACACTAAATCAATTGAAAACAATAGTGTTACCTCATTGAATTAATTTAAATTCAGTATTTCTTAGAGTCCTTATTAAAAAGAGTGTACTCAATGTTGGGGTCTTTAAATCTCATATTATTTAGTGGATTTATGTGGGTCCAGATAATTGTCATAAATACAGTTGTTGATATTTTAAAATCTTATTTAATAACCATATTATTATTCCTAAAAGTTGAAAACATTGTTATATTTTAATAATTTGACCAAAGAAGCATATTCATCTAAATAGTATTATGTCATGAGGTTAAGAACTGATGATGTCACCATTACACGTCTGTCAGTTCCTGAGCTAGGTTTTATTTCAATAAAATAAAATTTTTTTTCTAGGTAGGAATTGTGTCTAGTTAAGAATTGTTTAGGAATTGTGATAAATAACTAATTATCTTTGTCTCTGGAGTTGTTTTTTGTTTGAAAATTTTTTTTCACTAATTACAAAAATATACATATGCTTGTCTTGAGAATTCAAGCAATGTACATGTCTATATATTACATGCACACATGCATATATACATGAAAAAATAGACATGTCCCACATGTCTATTCCCACATACCACTCCCAAGAGACTGCTAATAGTTTGGCTTATTCTGTCCTGAGGATTTAAGGGATAAAGTTTCGTGACAGAAGAATGAATTCAAGAGTGGAAGGATAAAATGAAGTGAATTTATGTAGTGAAAATATGCCATTATAGTGTCTCACCATTTTTACTGTTATATTGTAGCACTAATAGCAAAAGAACAATTAAAAATATTTATTTATTTATTTTACAAATAGTTGCCCAAAATTACAAAACTAAATGAGATCATATAGGAATGTATGAGAGAAATTCATCCCAGTAGATTTATTTGGAGTTATAGAGCTATGGCAAACAATGTAGTTTGAATCCCCATTATGCTATTGAAGATTATCAAGATTTCTAGTAGTTTCTCTACATTTAAAAGAGAGTTAGAATTTCTTCCTTCAGGGCTCTCTAAGGTAGGGTAGATAGTAGTGGTGGGGAGAGAATGGGGGCTTTTTGCTTTTTGTCTCTTTTTTTTTCGTGTCCGGCAACGGATCGCAACCCTCAGTGTCGCTCCCGTACCGGACCG
>NW_007727716.1:226570-235121 GCF_000696425.1 Galeopterus variegatus | reverse complement strand
CAGTGAGCAGCCGGTCTGTATGTGGGATTCGAACCCTCGGCGGGAGCGCCGCCACACTTCCCAAGCGGCGCACTGTAGCAGTGCGCCACCGGGCCGGCCCAGAATGGGGGCTTTTTGTTCTCACTGTTTCTCCACCATTAACAACCCTTTCTCTGTGTTATTGTTCATTATTACATTGTGGCACTGAGGTGGAAGACCCTAAAATTTGTCAAGAATTGTCACTTCTCAAGAAGTATGTACATTATAATTAAGTTAGAAGCCAGTTGTAAAACCAAATGAGATTAGGTGCTTTGCTAGGTAAACAACAAAACAAACTATGACCCCTGCCCTCGTGATGGACCTTGGTCTCTAATAGGGGATATATACGTTAAACATGCTCAAATACATTATAAATTGTACCATGAAGGAAAAAAGCAGACTACTACAAAAGAATAATATGGGCATCATTTAGATTTGGTGGCAGGAGGGTGGGGTGAGTGGGAGTGGACACAATAATCCCTTATTGACTACTCACCATGGATATGAGACTATATGAAGATCTTTGAGAGCTAACATCATTTCCCCCCTTAATCCTTTTATAGAGAAATTTAATTGATTTCCTAGTAGAGGCAGATTTTCTTGGCTTAATAAAGCTCTACCTCATTGAGTCACATTAGAAATTGCATCTGCAGTTGTCTGTCAAATCAATTTTACGGTATTTTCCTGCCTTGGAAATTAACTGTACATTTGTAGAGTTAAGTGAAAAATTTAGGTCTGATGCCCTGCTTCTGAAATGAAAGGAAAAAAAAATACTCTGTGTGGATGGTCAAAGATTATTAGCTCTTAAGAAAAGAAACCAGTATTGATTCAACAGCTACTCCTACTGTGAAGTTTCTTTTTAGTTTGTGGAAATTGAAGTCGGCTTGTTTATGTTTTCTTTAATGCACAAGTAAAATAACATGGCTTCCTCTTCTACCAAAACACTTGCATATGTATGTCAATAAGGTAGCTCAAAGATAAGTATTTTAAAGGTTTTAGATTCAAGACTAAATAAAAAAGGGATAGGGAAATAAAACATAACCTCACTTAGAAGAAAATTATCTATTATTTAGATAAAATAAACAGTGCTCTCTTGTAAGGGTGAGACAAATGTATAAGTGTCAAAGAATCAAGCGTTACCCTAGTTTTCTTTTTCCCTATTTTCTCATGTTGAAGACAGACTTCATGATATCCATGGAACTAATTTATGGGTGAAAGTGATTTTCATTTGCTTAACCTAATCTAGTACTCAAGATGTTGTATGCTATTAGAGACAATATGATGTAATAATAGCTACTGTTCACTGAATATTTCCTTGGTTCTATGCTGGGTATTTTACAAATGTTAAGTTATTTAATTCTTACTGTATTTCTTTAAAAGTATAACTTCCCTCCTTTTGCAGATGAGGAAACATCATCAGATAATTGAAATAACTTGTTCAATGTCACATGTCTAGTAAGGGAAAGAGCCAAGTTTTAAACTTAGGTCCATTTGACTGCAAAGCCTGTGGTCTTTTCACTAAAATAAAACTGTAGGGTTGGAATACAAATAAACATTGGGCTTTGATGGTCGAGAGACCTGATTCAAGTCATGACTCTGTCACTAATAAGTTGTGATTTATGCTGTTTTCTTTGGCTATAAAATGGATCTATTGTACAGACTACCTTGAAGAGTCCTTGTGAGGGTCCGGTGGGTTACACATATAAAGTTGAGAAATGGTAATAAAATAGTGGTTCAACAAAAGCTTTTTCTTTGGAATAGTAAGGAATATGTTTAGCCTCTATTTTGGAGGATAGAATAGGAAAAAAAAAGTACTTGGAAGCAATTTATGAATTTGTATTGTCTTGAACAAAAATGTCACATTCTTTTTAGGTCACTGAAATCTATGTGACAGAAGCTTCATTTGCAAATGACAATTCTTGCATAAGGATGATATTTTTTTTCCCATAGAGCTCAAACAGAGGCTAGATTGATTGAGACAGCTCTTTGCAGAAATCATGAAACATCAGTTTCTCTCTAGATATTACTAACTTTGGCTTGTTTTATTCAGTGGGTTTGAATTAGAGTAGTTTTCACATGAACTGGAAAACTACAAATATAATAATTGAGTGTACTATTTCTGCCTCCCCAACCCCTTCCCCTTGAGCAATTTCTTTATGATCCTTCCTGTTTTGAGAAGAAAGTAAAGAGAAATGTTTTTCTTTTATAGGAGTATTTTTCCTTCTCCTTTTTGTTTTGCTGGTTTGTTGGTTTGCTTTGACTTTCAAATGAATGGCAACTATCCCTACCAGCTCCTTGGGGTTTGAAGAATATCATTCTGCTTCATAGGTGGAAGTGGAGTGATCTACAGCAGTAAAGCTTTAACCTTTTTACTGTCACTCTAATACCCCCCCCCCATTTTTCCCATTAATGAAAACAAGAGTTTGATTTCCCTTTCCATGGCAAAGGAAGGGTTAAATATAAGAAACTGCAAATACTCTGAAGTAGAGGATAGGGAAAAAGGAAGAAGGAATCAGCAGTCCTCAGTCCTTTGATCTGTCAGTTCTGTCCTCTCACCTGTGTCCCCATTCTTGTCTGTGTCTCTTTTCTTCCTTCTCCGGGTTGCCAGTGAACCTAGCAATGCCTGGCTGACATTGTACTGTGTTTATTGCCAGCAAAAGGCACTGTAGACTCCTGTGGGTATGTTCTCCTGTGTCCTCACTTTGGAAGAAGAGGATGGTGATGATAATGTTGATAACTTACTATGAGCTAGGCACTGCTTTAAGTGCTTTTATTCCTATTTTACAGATAAACAGATTTTAAAGAATAACCTCTGTGAGATGATTGACAGATCATGCTGTTAGTAAGAGACACACCTGGGATTTGAACTCAGAGCTGTCTGGTCCCCAAACCTTGATTAATAGCAATGCATTAAGGGTACTAATTCCCTTAGTTAACAATTATTACCATGCATGAAGGGTTCAATAATGATCAAGCTGCTGTCCTTGTCCTTAAGTTGCTCTTAGTCTAGTTGGAGGAAGCATTCATACAATCTGATTACAAGAAAGTGTACCAAAACTCTTATAGAAGCATGTACAAAGCTGTGGAAGCAATAAAATCAGTTCTTTTGGTTATATGTTGGAGAGTTGAAGGCTTCACAGAGGAGATGATACTGAATTTGAGTAGTTCTGACTGATTTGACTAGTTCCAACTGATTTCACTAGTTCCATCATTAGTTTTGTGATAGAATAGAATTTTGGGCATAGGCAGTGACACTAATAAAAGCAGAAAGCCATGCAGGCACTTGGCTCACTCAGGCAAGTTGAGTGTGCGATTGTGGCTGATGCATGGCAAAGAAGGGCAATGTTCAGAGGTAAGGCTGGAGAGTTAGTTTGGCACTGAGTTTTGAAGGGTCATGTAGTGATGTTAAGGATTTTGTCCTCAACTGTTGAAGCATTAGTGAACCATAAAACATCTTTAAGCCAGGGAGTGGTGTAATGGTCTGTCTTGTCTTGGTCACAATGGCAGCAATGTGGAGGTTAAATTGGAAGGGGGGAGAAACTAGAGGCAGGAAAACCTTTGATGAGACTAATGTAATAGACAGGATAAGAGATAGTGAGGGCCTGAAATACAGCAGCAGTGGAAAGGATGGCAAGGATAGAAGGTTTGAGAAATGAACCAGAATTAACGTGTGCGGAAATAATGATAAACAAGTTCAAGATTTTTTTTTTTTTAGTGTAGGCACCTGTAAGGATAATATTGCCATTTTCTCAGATGGGGAAACCAAGAGGAAGACCAAGTTGGGGGTGGGGGACAGATAGTAAATTTGTCTTTTGGACATATAGAGATTAAAGTGCATTTGGAACATTTAGGGAAGGGAGATGTCCAATAAGCTTGATGACTCATGATCTGTATTTTTAACCAACTAGAAATAGATTTGAGCCTGGAGCTCTCCAGAGGGGCCCAGACTGGAGATACCAATTTGTGAGTTATCAACAGAGATGTGATAATTGAATCAGTGGGAATAGATAAAATCACAGAGGGAAACAAGAATTAATTATGATATGTAATGATGAACATGTTAATAATATTGATTTGATCATCACATACTGTGCACAAATACTGTTATTCAGCTCTGTATCCCATAAATATGTATAACTAGAAGTAAATTAAAAAAAAAAAAATACACAAAGGTTGCCCTTAATTCTTTTTTTTTTTAATCTACTCATCTGCCTGCCTTGGTTGTCTATAAGTAGATTTAAATGGGTGGACTAGTATGGAATAACTAGTAACTCCAGACATATAGAAAGGTCTCTGTCCAGCCCTAAGGACTGGGAACACAGCCTGGTATTTCTTTCTGGTAGACTGATCTGATTGCCAAAGCAACTTCCTGTAGCTTCATGAGACTCTTTTAAAACCAAGTAACATTTCAAAACAACATGTCATGCATGATGAATATATACTTTGTCAATTAAAAAAAGCCAAACCACCAAGTAAGGGCCTGGCCTTTCTCCCTGTCTCTAGAATTGCATCTGCATACTCTATCAATTGGTCTTAAGCAGGTATGTGGAACTTATAGCAAATGAGAATTTGTGTAGGGGGTAAGTTTAATATATTTCCTAGCCTGTTCTGTTATTTGTCACCAGGAAGATAGTGACATGTCATGACTCTTTGTAGTACTCCAAACAAATTTAAACGGAATGGAACCTCTTTTAATGTACTCAGTAATAGCTGGCAAATTGATACTAGTAGACATACCAGACTTTTATCTTCCTATTTCTACCATATACATAAAGGTATTTGTGCACATTAAATATAAAATATATAGTAAAATTGGTTGTATTTTAGGTTCTAGAAATGAATAGTCCCCCCAGCTCTGACATTAGTGTAAACATAGTCATGAAGTTATTATCCCATTTTCATTATCCAGATGAATTGGGACAGCAAAACAAAAATTAGACTTTATTCCATCTTGTGTTTGTAACCAGATCGCACTGCCATTACTTACAGTAAGTGAAATTCCAGGATTTGTATTATAGGCTTATGTTAATAATTTTAAAGATTCCAGTCTTGTAGGTTATAGGAGACAGTGTTATATAGTGGAAGGAGCTTAGGCTTTGGGGCCTGATATGCCCTGGGCTTAAATCCAGGTTTTGCCGTTTCCTAGTTGAGTGAGCTAGACAAGATACTCAACTTCACAGTTGTGGTGGTTATTTTCCCTAATAGTAAAATGGCAATAATTATATCACTACTCTCTCTGGATTCTTACTGTCCTATTTTTCTCCTTCCCCTTAACATGAATTAAGCCAGCATTTCTCAAAATATGTTCTGTTCAACCCTAATTTCTCAAAATGCTTTTTCAGAAAAAGTGCTCATTGATCAACTGAATTTGTAAAATGCTGCATACTACTATAGTTCCCTCTTAGAGGCTACTGCAGACATTAGCACATTTAATGGTGCTAAGAAGCCATGCCATGAACAAACCATTTCATTGTTGTTTATCTTTTTTAAAACTAGCATTTTCCAAATTGGTCATTATGCCTTTTTTCCCCCCCTTGGAACACTTATTAACAGCCCATGTTATTGATGGGATACATTTTGGAAAAGGTGAATTTTGTAATCAGGGCCAGGTGCTATTTGATACCTTAGTGTTTGGCTCCATTGAACCACAGCCACCATTACAATATCCTGTGGACTAAATGATGCTAGCCAGCTTAAAAGTTTGGAAATTTGTATGTTGCAATGGACAGGATTAGAGTTCAGGAGAGCTGAGTTTCAGTTACAGTTCTACCATTTACTGTGTGGCCCTGACTACTGACTGATCTTTACATGGGCAGGTCTCAGTGTCCTCATCTATAAAATAACACTCTTTTCATATGTCTCACGAGATTGGAAGAATCTCTGAGAAATAGTAGTGAAAACAACTTAGAAAAATTAAAAATGCTATCAGTGAAAGTGGTATTACTACTACTCTAGGAAAAGGAATTGTAGGAGCAGTGAATGTTAGATAGGGCAGTCTTGAGGTTGAGCTATGCTGCTTCCCTTTCCCCCCCGAGCAAGCTTGGATCCCATTGGCTACCTGCCTGAAACATTTTCTACTCCTGAGCGTCTTAATAGTTAAAAAGATTCCCAGGTGCTTGTGCCTTAATGTCAGTGGCTCCATCTTTTGTCAGTGTTCTTAGACTTGCTTACACAAGCCATTTCACAATACAATATGTAGTTTAGCATTGTGTACGTATGCCTGCCTTGGAATATTCAATACTGAATTGTAATTATGATGCACAGTGGGAAAGAAGATTGTTAGGATTTGATTAATAGGCTCTAGCTAATGGGTTTAATGCTCAGCATTCTCATACAATTCAACTTTCTTTGTGTCTACCTATAATATATTTCTTTTCTGTTAGAAGATATTAAGCGAGGTGATATTGCTTTAACATTAAACAATATGTAAAGGATGAGAAATATCTGGAGTTACTGTTTCAATCCTATTTTTTTTTCCTGTTGTCTTATTGGTTAATGTTAATGGAGGGAGACAGTTGTATAACTCATTTCCTTATTGAGTGTGGAAAAACTTAGGTCGGAGTCTGAGTAAGCTATGTGAAGCTACAGAAAGATTAAAACCATGTTTTCTATAGTTTTAAGGCCAAACATTTCATACAACTGAGAACTATGCCTCGGCATTGTAATTATTTAAATTTTCTGTCTTTGGAAGTAAAAATGTCCCATTTCTGATTTTTACTATTTTAGCTGAAAATTTTAGGTCACTTTCCCATTGTGAAATGTTAGAGAGCTTAGAAATTACTTTTACATTTGCTTTTTAAAAAACTGTTAACTACTCATTTTCTAGTTCCACAGAGAGACTTCAGTTTTAAGGGTTTTTTTTTTTTTTTTTTCATCTTGTGAAATTGTGTTCCTGGCAATAGAGATAAACTTCATCCTTCATCATAAAGTACTTCTTCTTTTACTTGATGTACAGAGGCAGTTATGACACAGAATTGGCAGAGAATGTGCCATATTCTTTTTTCTTATTTTTTTCTGTCAGGATGTTCTCACGTTGTCCTTAAAATAAATCATCTCTCTGATGTTTTAAAAACAAAACCAATAAGCTAGCCTTATTATTCCCTACAGAAGGTGATTTTAAAGACAGTAGAAATAATATTTCATAAATTTAATTTGAATGTCAGAGTTCTAAAGCTGTGTCTTTAAAGATAAAATTGAGAAAATATTTTGTGGGCTTTAATTTTTACTATGTCTGTTACAGTATTGTTTCTGGGAACATATTAGAATGTCATATTGATTTTGATACCTAAAATCTTTGGCTTTGTCTTTAAGGGATATTATAAACTGTATTTAGAACCATCCAAATACAAAAATGAATTTAATTAAAATCTGTGCTTGTTTTATAGTGAATTTACTAATAATTATGTTACCAATTTGTCAGAAACACCACATAATGAAAACATTGTTTCACCTTTTACGTATGTAATTGGATAAGATCACCAGATGCTGATTTTAAGAGGATATCAACAGGAAAAGTTGAAAATGGAAGCTGCATGGGAAAATACTAGAACCAATTAGTTCTGTCAAAAACCATATGACTAAGAATAGGGGAGAAAAATATATTTTGACCATGAACTGACTTCAATTCAGTTAATAATGGAAAGAAACAGTAAGATGGCCTTTGCTGGAGTTTTCTTAGGCTTTTGATAATAGCAGAAAATACCTTGGAAATTGACATGTCACAGTCAGTGTTTGAAAACCCATGTTAGGGTACTTTTGTTTTTCTAACATTTTATTTTGATAATTTTCAAACATACAGAAAAATTGAAAAAAACTGCGAACACCTATGTATCCACTACTTAGCTTGTACAATTAACATTTTGGTGTATTTACTTTATCACATGTAATCATTCTGTTATCTGTTGGTCATTCTGTCTTATTGTTTTATGTATTTTCACGTAAGCTGTACGTATCCAGTAAGTTCAGTCCTGAACACTTGAACATACATATCATTAACTAGAGTTCAATATTTGTTTATGGTTCTTTTTTTGAAATAAAATTTACATAGAGTAAAATGCACAGAACTTAAGTGTACCATTTAATAAGCTTTGAAAAATTCATTCACTCGTGTAATTAAGAAATCGAGATAAAGAACAAAATTCCCTCATGCCTTTTTACAGTCAAGTCTTGTCCCCACTCCCACTCTCAGAGGTAACGGCACTTGTGAAATTTTTCATCATAGATTTATTAATTGAGCTTGTTCTAGAACTTCATATAAATGGAATGATCCAGTATGTACTCTTTTTGGCTAAGGCTTTCACTCAACGTTTTTTGGGTTTTTAAATTTTTTTGTTTTTAAAAAAATTATTTATTTTTTATTGTAACAAGTTGATTGTACATATCTATGGGGTAAAGAGTTGAATATCAATATCTGTGTGCAATATGTGATGCTCACATCAGTATAATTATATATTCAACATTATACAGTATAATTTTTTTTTCATGTCCCTTTACCAATTTCACCCTTACCCCCCCCCCCCCCACACCTTTCCCA
>NW_007727716.1:199076-226560 GCF_000696425.1 Galeopterus variegatus | reverse complement strand
CCTTTCCCACCTCTGGTAACCTCAGTTCTGTTCTTTCCTTTTGAAAGTTCAACATATTATTGTGATCGCTGTATTTTTTTTTTTCAATTTATTTATTTTTAGTTTCCACATATGAGTGAGGACATGTGGTATTTCTCTTTCTGTGCCTGGCTTACTTCATTTAACTTGAGTTTCTCTGAGTTCATGTTGCTGCGAATGGCAGTATTTCATTCTTCTTTATGGCAGAGTAGTATTCCACTGTGTATATATACCACATTTTCCTTATCCAGTCATCCAATGATGGGCATTTAGGTTGGTTCCAACTCTTGGCTATTCTAAATAGAGCTGCTACAATAAACATGGGGGTGCAGGTATCCTTTTGACATGATGATTTCCATTCCTTTGGCTATATACCCAGCAGTGGAATTGCTGGATCATATGGCAATTCTATCTGTAGTTGTTTGAGGAACCTCCATACCATTTTCTGTAATGGGTGTATCAATTTACAGTCCCACCAGCAGTGTCGGAGGGTTCCCCTTTCTCTGCATCCTCGCCAGCATTTGTTATTCTGTCTTTTTGATAGTAGTCTAACTGGGGTGCAATGATATCTCAGTGTGGTTTTGATTTGCATTTCTTTGATGCTTAGCGATATGCATTTTTTCATGTGTCTGTTGGCCATTTGTATATCTTCGTATGAGAAATGTCTATTCAGCTCCTTTGCCCATTTTTAAATTGTTTTTTTTTTTTTTTTTTTTTTTTTTTTTTTTTCCGTGTCCGGCAACGGATCGCAACCCTCAGTGTTGCCCCCGTACCGGACCGGGGACCGGCAACGGGATCGCAACCCTCGGTGTTGCTCCCGCGCCTCGCTCAGCCAGTGAGCGGGAACCGGTCTGTATGTGGGATCCGAACCCTCGGGTGGGAGCGCCGCCGCGCTTCCCAAGCGGCGCACTCATCCAGTGCGCCACCGGGCCGGCCTTTTTTGTTTGTTTTTACTGTTATTTGAGTTCCTTGTATATTCTGGATATTGATCCTTTGGATGCATAGTTTGCAAATATTTTCTCCCACTCTGTAGCGTTGTCTTTTCACTCTGTTCTTTTGCTGTGCAGAAGCTTTATAGTTTGATGTAATCCTGTTTGTTTTGAGATTCATCTACGGTTTTGTATATATCAGTAGTTTATTTCTTTTCTTTGATGAATAGTAACCATCTTATAGATCCTAGTCAAGAGCCCTCTGGGTTCTCCAAAAGACAGAGATCTTCACAGGACTGTGGAATGAAGAATAGCTCACCCAGTTAGTGGGAATTTTGTTCCTATTTTACTTACAACATAAGTCTTGATGTGAATAACTGTGTCCCACGATCTACTTTTATTTTTGACCCTGAAGGTTAACATTAGCACAAGGCCTTCCACTTTACCTAGAGCAGCCAATTGTGTGTATGTGTGTGTGCTCTCTCATGCATGCATTTGCTGTGGGAGATGTGTTTGGTGGTGGAGATTTAACTGCTTAACAGAAAGCAGTTTTTCAGTAGCTTTCTTTGAGAGCTATCAAGATTTTCTTCCTAGCCATTTTTATTAATCCAGAAGTCATATGTTCATGTTACCTGCTCAGTTCCTGGGTCAGGCTGTTCACTTGATCACTGGAGAAAGCTCTAAGGAGGCCAAAGATATCTTTAACTACTTATATACTGAAAACTTTCCTTTGCGATCTGAGAGGCCCACTTTTATTTCAGCCTGTCATTTCCTCTTATGTCAACATTCCAATTATGTGTGCTTTTGAATTCTTGACGTAGCAATATTAGGAAATGAAGTGAGTTTAAGGGTCAAGAATAGTTTGATGAAAATTGGTGACTTGATTTTTATACCGTTTTCTTTACTCTTATTTTTTATTGTTACAGAAGAAGCTACTATGGAGGAAACTGGGCCAGTTTTAGCTTTTCAGGACTGTTGTCCTGGCTAAAGGAATATCAGGTAAAGTTCTTATCCATCTTTTAATTTGACAGGTTGTATTTTGTGTCACATAATAACCCCGCATTGAAGAAAACCCTAAGCTTGATCTATACTACAGGGTTATTCACTGTAAAATAAAAAATATTCACAGTCATCTTTCAGCTAATGTTTTTTGATATCACTTTTTATATATAAATAGATATGTTGGTGGAAGAGTAAATTGTATATATGAGGGTACTTTGAAAAGTTCGTGGAAGAATAGAATTAAAAGATAATACAAATCTTTCTGTGAGGTTTTTGAAGTATCCTCGTACTTGATACCATTCTTAACTACTCTGTATGCCCAAATATAAGGCAAAATTTTTCCCCTAAAATCATCTTTCAGATGAAATACCCCCATTCTTATAAAATCTCACAAATTACCAGTTTATCTTTGTCAGTATATTTTGAACCAAAAACAAAAAAATACAACTATTTGGGGTAGATACGTTAATTTGAAATGTCAGTGGTGGTTTTGCATGTTTATACAAGTCACTTTACAGAATCAGTAAAAAGAAATAGCAAGAGAAGAGATTTAGTATAAATTCAGTAATTTTTTCCTAAGGGTAGGATCTCACTACTACAGCTGTTGAATACTATTATAAAGAAGCTTTTTAGAGATCACTTAGGAATTATGGATATTTGGTTATGTTATGGAGTTTACCAATTTTTATAAGATTTTTAAAAAACTGTCCTAATTTTATGCAAATGGGTACATGTGGCTTGAAATGAAATTCCTGCTGAGAGCATCATACATGACATCAGAAACTGCTATATCTCAGAAGAGTTTAGACTGTTGGGAAATGAGGATGATATATTCCAGAAAATTGTATTCAGTTAGCTAAGAATTAAGATTGCTAAGACTTATTAAGCACTTATGTGCCAAGCACCATACTAAGCGCTATAGTTGTATTGATTGATTTAATGGTGTTTGTGACTCAAAAAGTGACTCTCATGACGACAAAGGCATTAATGTTGAAGATGCAGTTTAAATATCATTGCATAAAATCGGAGTGTGGAGAAACACAAGCAAGATTTGTAAAGTAGCATATCATGTAAGTACTCAAACTATGTGTAAGTCAAGAGAGTAAATGTTATAAGTAGACATTTAACTGTTTTCTCTGTATGCCTAAAATATTCATATATTTAACTTGATTAGAAACTCTACTTTGTACCTATCTTTGGGAAGTATGTGTGAGGGTCACCTTATATTTAGGCATATTTAGTACTTCCATGAGAAGATTTTGGCTAGATTATCAGAATAACAACAACAAAAAATATCCTGTCTGAATGGAAAACTTCTGGTGAGCGAAGAGATTTTTAAAAATAAATTTTGGGCTGGCCTTGTGGCGCACTCGGGAGAGTGCGGCACTGGGAGCGCGGCGACGCTCTTGCCATGGGTTCGGATCCTGTATAGGACTGGCCGGTGCGCTCACTGGCTGAGCGCGGTGCGGGCGACACCACACCAAGGGTTGTGATCCCCTTGCCGGTCACGAAAAAAAAAAAAGAAAAAAAAAATTTTGGTAGTAGGATTAGATTTATTAAAATAAAATTATTTTTGTAGATGTTTCTTTTATTTTAATGCTTGTTTTACTCCAGGATCTTGACTATGTCACTGTATCCTTTCCCCCTTCACTTTCCCTCCCTAGTCCACAGTTCTTTTCTCAGGCTGGTGACCTTAAGTGTACACATTCAGAGTTCTTGTACTTCCTCTTCTACTTGTGGGATGTTTCATACTATCTAATATTACACTTGATGATAAGAGTTGTCTGTCACTACTTTTCTTTAGTTTAAAATGTTAAATTTGGGACAATTAAATCTTTTAAAAATAATTATTGTCCTACTTTATGAAATTTGTAAGTTTAGAAATTTTCTAGGACAAATTTCCTTTAAACAAAGTATTGTGATTATATTTCACTACTGGTTACTTGAGTATATATAACACATTTTCAAGAAGTTTTCCCTGAGAAAGATGTGTATTATCAAACAGCTTAAAATTTTACACAGATTAAAAATTGATACTTGGCATTTGGAAAAGTTATATCTTGACATGTTCGAAAATCCCCTGTATTCAAATACTACTGTATCATGTAATTTTTTCCATAAAATGTAATTAGAACATTTTAAGGAAATGTTTACTGAACGTTTTCAGTCCTTAGTTGAAAGGGTAAACTTTCAACCCTTAGTGAGTATTTACGTGCCTTATTACACATTCTTATTTTGACTGTTTTTCTTAAAATATTGAGGGATTATTATAAAATCCTTAGTTATATTGTGCTGAGTACTTTTCAAAAATACTTTTATATATAATCAAAATTTGACATGACTAGTGACCAGCCTTAAAAGATGTGAAGATAAGGAGAATGAAGGAAATTTTTGACCCCACTGTTTTGAAAACAAAATGTGAAAAACACTTTTTATTAACAACTAATATGTACAATAGATGTGCTTGATTCTTAGCAGGTAGAGGGTTAATTGTCCTAGTTCTTAAGCAATGTTAAAACAGCCACATCCAAATAACCATATCAAAATGTCACATATCCTGATAGAGATCTATAAACCAGAGCTAGTTTTTGATAGTATAAATTTTACGCTTTGTTTTCCTATTCTTCCTTTGAAGTTGGCACATTCTGTTGGAGTTGCTTCAGTGACTCTGAAGTAATGTATTTGAATTTGATGGCAAGAAAGGAAAAGCATGTATTTAGACGAGAAAAATTTTCTTAGAAAATTACAGGTTCACATTGCTCAATTTAATTAAAACTTCTCCTCTGTGTTTTATTTAGGAAAATAGTGACATTGTAAATGAAAGCCCAGTGTGGCAAGAGCAGATACTTGAAAATGAAGAAGCCATTGCTCTTAGCAGGAAGGACAAAACTATTCAACATGTGGAAGTATTTTGTTATGCCAGGTATGAAAAGTATTTATTTAGGATAAACTAAGTTAATAACTTCTTTTTCACACTTCAGAAGAAGCAGCCACCAATAAGGATTTATATGGCATTGGTCGCTACAAGTCAAATTGATATGCTGGTTTTGCCTTTTTTAAAACATAATTTTGTGTTTTCTCTGTTTAGGTAATAACAATAAACTCTTACACTAATGCTTTACAATTTATCAAGCTTTTAAAAATACATTATCTCATTAAATCTTTAGATTCATTCAGTGCAGCAAAATGGAAGATTATAAATTTGAATTAAAAAAAATTGAGTGGTCATAACATTTGGGTACATATTTTTGTAAGTTAGAAAAGTGGGAAGTAAGAATGTTTTAAGGTGCCTCCCTCTCAGTGAGAGATTGTTTTAAAACAATTGGAATAGTTTATTTTTTCAAATGACATATAGTTGACAGGTCGAAAGGTAACAATTATATAGTTAAGTGCAAACATTCAAGTAGTTATAGAGTCTAGAGGTTTAGAAAATCAGACTGTCAGGCATTTTAATAGTAATTAAAACGTACAGTCAGTACACCAGACATTCTTCAGGATACTCTGTCATTTTACACTTCCTTGTTGTGGTAGTGTGATAAGTATGACCTGAGCCTGTGAAAAGTTTGGGGACTTGAGCTTGATTTCTTAACCTATGTTCATATCTTTCAGGTAACCAGCATTCCCCCCCACAATTATACAGTTGATGTTCTATGATTTTCTGCAAAAGCACAGCCTTTGAAATGTCAGATATAGATTATAATTTACATGATGCTAAATGCCATTCAGTATGAAAAGGTACAGCTCACTGACATTGTTCCGAGCCAGTGTAGAAAGATTTACAACAGAAGGTGATTTCAACAGAAAAGTCATCTGCTTTAATGAAACCAGGAATAAATATTTGGTAACTTTCTTAAGTGATATTGTGTGCCCATGAATATTACTTGACTATAGTGTAGTGGCAGTCACAATGTGGTCCTTTGACAGGTACCTTTTGGTATTTCAAGGCCTCTGATTTCTCTATTTTTTATGACAATTGAGGTTCGTGGTTTCTAATGGCTGAACTGACACATTTTGAATGCAGAGGAAATCATCTCATTTTCAGTTCCTGATCTCTTCAGTTTCATTTTTGGAACTTCTCGAAGTGAGAAAGTAAAAGGTTGATGGTGTAAGGTTTGCTTTAAAACAGTGAAATGGGGGCCGGCCCTGTGGCTCACTCAGGAGAGTGCGGTGCTGGTAGTGCCGAGGCTGTGGGTTTGGATCCTATATAGGGATGGCTGGTGCGCTCACTGGCTGAGTGTGGTGCAGACAACACCGTGCCGAGGGTTGCGATCCCCTTACCGGTCAAAACAAAACAAAACAAAACTCTGCTATTTTCAGTGCCAATTAGAGTGTGGAACAAGAGGTGAACTGGGATAATGTTTTATGTCTTCATTCACTTGGGAAAGTTAGCTGGTTATTAATGTCATAGTAAGCAGGAAGAGCCTTGAGAGCATGCAGGGAAGTCGAGGACTGTACAGAAAATCAACTTGTCTATAAGTGCTAACATATGGGTAGACATGAATAACAATACTTCACTTAGCCCCAGCCAGACTGTGGCATCCTTAATCTTTTGAATCATGGCAACAATGTGGAATTATATGAAAGGGGCTGGGCCAAAATAGCTGTTACAGTGATTTACTTTATATGAGAGGACATCAAAAACCTTATGTAATACATATTTCTGACAACCTTATTTTTTGGTTTTTCTACCATAGTAGTTTAAAGCAGCAAATAGAAAAGGGGTATCTGCTAGCGGCTGGCACACTGAGAACCACATTGAGACCAGGGTTATAGTCCTGCCTTCACCATTCACCTTGCTGTATGATACTGAGCACAGGATGTCTCCACTTTGGGTCTTTGTTTCACCATCAGTAAAATAGGAAAGGTTTGGACTAAGTGATCTTAAAAGTCCCTCTGGGCTCTACATGGTTTTAGTTGATAGACTAACAAAGACGACGACAGCGTCAGGAAGCTGAGAGTATACTTTTGGCCATTTAGTGCAGACGTAAATGGCTTTTCGTACTAGAAAATCCCTCAGGGCCATCACTATATTATAGTACAGTATAACAATTGATGATCATAATTATATCCCAGTGTCTTCAGGCAAAAGTTAGATAATGTTCTCTATCCTTCACTTGAAAATGTAGGGGGGGTTGAAGTACATTTTAGAAAGATGAGTGTAAAAAATGGTTAGAATAAAAGATTTATCATTTTAAGAAATGAGCTTTAGTTATCTAGGAAATTCTCTCATTTCCTCCTTAGTAAGTAACGTTATCACTATGTGGTAGGTCTTTGACATTCCTGAGGAGTAATCACAAAATCTTCGTGAATAACCATTTGTAAATAATGAAAAATAGGGTACGGGTTCTGGTTTTTTGTTGTTGCTTTTTTACGTACATAGTATTGATGTTAATATTACGTTTTGTGGACATAAGTTTTGTGTGTGTGTGTGTATTTAGTTCTGTACAATTTTGTCACATGTAGGTTCATGTATCCACTGCCACAATCAATTTACGGAATAATTCCATCACCACAGGGATCCCTCTCCTGTTGCCTTTTTGTAACCACACCTTATGTCCTCCTTCCCCCTCCTTCCCCCATCCCCACCCCCACCATCCCTAACTCCTGGCAACCACTAATCTGTTTTCTGGTTCTATAACCTGGTCATTTTGAGAATGTTAGATAAATGGAACTTTATGTATAGTCTGTAACCTTTTGGCATTGGCTTTTTTCACTCAGTCTAATTCCCTGGAGATTCATTCAGGTTGTTGTGTGCATGAATAGTGTGTTCTTTTTTTATTACTGAGTAGTATTCCATGATGCAGATGTATTATAGTTTGTTTAATCATTCACCCATTGAAAAACATATAGGCTGTTTCCAATTTTTGGCTATTACCAATAAAGCTGCTATGCAATTTTGTGTACATGTTTTTATGTGAACATTTCTTTGGGATAAATGATTTTCTGGGATAAAAATTTTCATTTTCCTGGGATAAATAACCAAATGTACAACTGCTGAGTCATATGGTAATTGTATGTTTAGTTTTAAAAGGAATTGCCAAACTGTTTTCCAGGAGACCTATACCATTTTACATTCCCACCAGAAATGCATGAGTAATCCAGATACTCCACATCCTCACTTACATTTGGTGACATCACTTACTTATTTTAGCCATTCTGATAGGTGTGTAGTGATATCTCATTGTAGTTTTAATTTGCATTTCCCTGATGGCTGATTTTGAATATCTTTCCTTGTGCTTATTTGCCTATCTATATTTTTTTTGGTGAAATGTCTGTTCGTGTCTTTTGCTTGCTTTTTAATTGGACTTGCTCTTTTAGTGTTGAGTTTTCAGAGTTCTTTATCTATTTTAGATTTGTGCCTTTTGTCAGATATGTGATTTAAAAGTATTTTTCCCAGTCTGTATGTTGTCTTTTCATCTTTAAACAAGATATTTTGCAGAGCAAGTATTTTTAATTTTGATGAGGTCCAATTTATCAGGTTTTTTTTTTTTTTTTTTTTTTTTTTGTGGATTATGCTTTTGGTGTCAAGTCTGAGAACTCCTTGCCTAGCTATAGATCCAGAAGATTTTCTTGTTTTTTAAAGTTTCATGTTGTACATTGAAGTCCCTCATCCACTTTGAGTTAATTTTTGTATAAGGTATGATGTTTGGGTTGATGGTCTTTTTTTTTTTAATTTAGATGCTTCAGCACCATTTGTTGAAAAGGTTATTCTTCCTCCATTGAATTACTATTGCACCTTTGTCAAAAATCAGTTGGCTGTACTTGGGTGGGTCTATTTTTGGATTCTTTATTTGGTTCCATTGATCTATATGTCTTTTCCTCTATCAATACCACACTATATTATACAGCTGTATAATAGACCTTAATATCAGAATGATTCTTCCCAATTTATTTTTTTTGTTGAGATTGTTTTAGCTATTCTGGAGTTTGTGCCTTTCCATATAAATGTTTTAATAAGCTTGTCTATGTCTAAAAAAACATGTTGCTGGGATTTTGATAGGAATTACATTAAACTTACAGATCAATTTAGGAAGAATTGACATCTTTATTATTTCAGTCCTTCTAGTTTATGAACATGGTATGTCTCTCCATTTATGGAAGTTGTCTTTGATTTCCTTCAACAGAATTTTTAATTTTCAGCATACTGTTCCTATACATGTTTTGTTAATTGTATACCTCAATATTTATTTTTTTTGGAGCAATCATAAATGGTATTATCTTTTTAATTTTGGTTTTCACATGTTTATTATTAGTATCTAGAAATGCAGTTGATTTTTAATGTGTGGATCTTGATTGTATCCCGAAATCTTGCTGAATTCTTTAGTTCTGGGAAGTTTTTTGTGTAGATTACTTGAAATTTTCTACCTAGGGAAACATGTCTTTTGCAAAGAGGAACAGTTTTGTGTTTTCCTTTCCACTGATTGTTTTTTCTTTTAAGAATTTTTTCTGTTGAGAATCATGTGTTTTCTGTTCATAGTCATACACCACGGGTTAATTTATTGTGTTTTCTGCTTATCCCTAGTCTCACTTAATGAGCCTTTTTTTTTTTCCTTCCAGAAAGGAAGTTATTTTCATTTCCTGAGGGCTTTGTAATTATACACTAATGTCGTGCAGTTATTTAGGGTCTCTCATTTGCTAAATATATTATTCTTGCATGCTACTCTCTCAGCATATGCAATTCAAATCCACAATCTGGCCAATGACAAATTACCAAAAGTCCTACGCTTTAGTGGTCATTCATGCCAAGAGTATACTGTATTTAAGTTGTATGAAACAAATAGAAATCAAGCTTGAGTCCTCGGTGCACTACATATATGGAATATTGTTTTGAATGTTTTTGTAAATTTTCAAAATATCACGTAAAGACAACTTTATAATGATGTGAAGGCTGAAATGCAAGGGTACTTCAAAAAGTTCATGGAAAGATTCATATTATCTTTCAATTCTGTTTTTCCACGAACTTTTTGAAGTACCCTGGTATTATGACTTGACTTCACATTTTAGACCAGATGAGTTAGCATGTTTTATAGAGTTTGTATTCGTTAGGTCAAAATCTATGGTTTGATTGACATATATGCCACTTGGTTATTTAACATCAAGGAAGAATAAAGTATGTATCTCTTGTCCATTAATAATATTATAGCCTTATCAGTAGCCTCCTGACTTTTATCTTTGATTGCAAGGAGTCCTGGTTCAGAATGCAAATGGATCAGTACAAACCCACTGTCACTGCTTGGAAAATACCTGAAAGCACATGGCAAGTCAATAACACTATATTCTAATGGAACATATAGGATAGTTATTTTTTGATTGCTGTTGACTTTACTTATTTTCAAAAAATATTCTGAAGTGTTCAACCTAAAGGTTTTAGTGATGATGTGAACAATACAGTTAATATTTTGGGCTATTGCAAAATTAGACTAAATGCTAAAACATAAATTGTAGTGATTAGTCTGTTATCATAGGTTAAGTCCAGGTATAACAAACTCTTAAGAACTATCTAGATGGTTTTATCAGAACTTTGTTATCCTCAATGCTGCTTAAAATAAGTGGGCTAATTTCTCATTTGTACCTAGAAATATTTTTGCTATGCAAAGATTATTTTCCATTGAAAGGATTTTTTGTGATTACATGATTAACTTACGGAAGGGAGATGAAATAGGACTAGCATTTATTGAATATTATATTTGTGGCAACTGCTGTAACCTGGAGCTTTACATATTTTATTACAATTGATTTCATTTATTCTGCACAACAGCCATGTACGTGAGCCATATGTGTATCTTACTGGCAAATAAACTGAAGCTCAGGGAGACCCAGAGATAGCAGAGCCAGGATTTTTAAAACATAACAGAGCCATGTTTATCTTACTCAAAAGCCTGTGCTGTTTCCATTGTATCATGTGTATTTCAGACAGTGGGTAAACATATGTATGCTCATCAAGGGAACCATCCCACCAAGTGAATAAAGTATTTCCTTTTTGAAGACTAGCACCTAAAGAAGTGCATTTACTTCTTTGCTAGAATGCCATATAGTATTATGAAGTAGTCATATCTGTAATGTGAAATTAAAGTGCCTAACTCTCAGTGTTAGGAAGGTATGGGATGAATCCTGTATCCTTTAGTTGTTATGACTATAGTTTATATGCCATGGAATGTTTTTGTGGTTTATTATGGGGGAATCAAAGTAGCTATTATTTCTAGTTTTAAATCTTCAACGGACTATGAAAAGGCACAATACATTAATTCACACTTAAGTCACAGAAACTTAAATAATTCTTAGGTGAAAGTTTGTTGCTTGTTAACTACATAATGTCATGTACGTAGTTTCTTTAGTGAGAAGAGATTTTATCTTTCTGAAGTATTGACAATAACTTGTACCTTTTCTGCCTTTTTTTTTTTTTTTTGGGCATATCATTGAACATTGTTTCCCCTTTTCTGGTATAATGTTAATAAAGCAGGATAACAACTTGCTTCTTAGTTTCAAATGAACCAGCTTTCTAGTTGATTGACAACAAAAATGAAGATTTTATTGTAACAGGAATCTAAAATTAGACTTATTTTGAATTCTAAAATTTTAACTTAAAAATTATACAAGGGACATGAGCTTCTTGAGCAATAATATCAATAGGAGAATACCAATAAGAAGAAAGGAATAATAAAAAGTTCTGTGAAATCACCATTTTTTTTTTTTAACAATTTAAAAGAAGCTACTCATCACTATGTAAAGATAGGTTTGTTTTAGGCTGCAAGTGACACCATTCACAACTAAAAGTGGTTTAAAAAAGTAGGTGGGTAGGTGAGTAGGTAGGTAGAGGATTTGTTCATAGCGTAGCATAAGCACATCAGGGCTTTGGGCAGCTGCTCTGCACTGCTCTTGGCTTCCCATCCAGGGTTTCAAGGTGGCTGCCACAATTCCAAACAGGTTTTCATACAAGAAAAATCTCTAAACACAGAAAGAAGGGGGAAGAATTTATCCTAACGTGTATGCTTTTTTTTTTTATCATACTGGAAAGTCTACCAACAGCCCTAGCTCATTAGCTAAAACTGGATAATGTGCTTACCCCTAAATCAATCATCAACAAAGGCAAGTAAAATTACCATAATTGGTTTTGATCAGTCATGATCCATCACCTATGACTGCGCACCTTCTGCCTGATATTGGAACAGAATTGGGGCTTTTGTAGCAAGGAGGAAGGGTGGGTAATGGTTGTTGAGTAGGCAGCCAACAGTACCTGCTCTATACCACCTGATAAAATTTGTTCTTGAAGAAATATGACAAGAGGTTGATATTTCAACTATATTCTGCACTATGTGTTAATGTCTTAGGTTGGTAACAAGTAGGGAAATATATTTACCAATATATTATATTGCAGTGATTCAAAATTAATTACAGTGTTTTTTTATATTGCTGTTCTCTAGGACAACAATTTTTGCATAGTCTGATTTTTGTAATTCTTATGAGCAACCATTAAACATTTATTTTAGGAATAAATGGCTGGATAGCAGTATAACAGATACTGTGCAAATCAGAAATGAATGACCTTAGAACAAAGTGCATACATCAAAATAATAGAATACGATTTCTGCCACAGGCTGTATTGGGGAGGAAAAAGGTGCAAATGGCTTTAAAAAAAAAAAGTGAACACCTGTGCTGAATAAATTAACCGACTGGTTGGCAGTTTTTCATTTGACTCATCTGAAAGGGTGACTGTTACAAAGCATAAGACACATTCACTTGGAGGTATTTCTTTGTTAGTACTATTAATTGATCAGCACTACTAGATAATATAAGAATTTACACCCCTAAATTCTCAGGGTTATATACAGATTTTGGCAATTAGTAAAAAATATATTTACACAAAGCAGTATTCAGCAGTCGTGGGTAAGAAAAAATTATTTCAAAAATATTGTTACACTGTATTGCAAATAACCCTTGGAATTTAAATTAGCAGTATTACAAATGACAGACTTAACTTGCGAAATCTATTTTGACAGTGAAAAATTTTATAAGAACTTATGATGCAGATTATTCTCCTTTATATGTTAAAGTCATTGTAATATTTTAGAAATCAAAGGTGCTTTTGAGGGCTTGTAATCCAGCCACATTATTTTATAATTGACAAGTGCATTTTTATAGTTTTCAAATACTTTAATAAAATTGAATTATTATTGTATTCTGAAGTTTTCTTTAAATAATATTTAAGAAAATATTATTTCCACAATATAAAGTTTTAAATATGGAGGAAGATAGCTCTTTTCAGTGAACAGAATTTTGTTTACTGAGGAATAAAGTGGAGTTTTAGTTTTCTAGTGTCTTTATAACTTCTCATTAGGTATTAACATTGGGAGAACTCCAGAAATACTGTGGTTGTTTTTAAGGAAAGTAAGAAGAATATTGTGTTTTGTTGTTTGTATTTTCCGTAGTGCTAGGAATTTCACCAAATTATGATGTTGAGGACAGTAAAACTTAATAGTTCATGGAGGTAGAACAAATTCCTAAAGATTAATTTCTTTTCTTACACTTATACCTTTAATTAAGGATTTTGATTTGTATCTTTCAGATTGTCCAGCACTGAATTAATTCATTTCATTTGCTCTGTAAATCGTCCTTTCACCACTGACTAGGTCAGTTGCTATGCTCGATTTCCACAGTGTTATCATCATGGCCTGTAATAAAGGAAGTTGCCATAGTCTGTCTTATCTGAAAAGTGCAATTAATTATCCTGTCATTTATTAGTTTAATCTTTAGGCATGGAACTTTTGCTGAAAGTTGTTACCTTAGATTCCTCATGGGACGCACTTTAGTTTTACTGACTTTTTCAGAGTAATGAAGGTGAATACAGACCATGAACAATTCTATAGAAAATGTACAAATCACATTTTATGTTATTGCTCTTCATTTTTAATTTTGTTAATGGCAGTGGTGCTATTGTGTGTTTATGTGGCCAAAGAGCTTTCATCATGTGAACACAGAAAACCTAAGTACACATGTTTTGAGGTGCCTGTTGACCTGCAGGCAGTTTAACAGTGTTTTCTATTTGTTTAACATCTTATATTTCATTAACCTTTTAGAGTTTATAAAATACTTTTCACATATGTTCGCTCATTTATCTCACAACAGTCTCATGAAAGGTAAGGCAGATGGACTGATCCCATTTTATGTTGGGGAATCTGACAGATTAAGTGACTTGCCTAATATCTCCTAAGTAATGTATGTAGAAGTAGAACTTGGGTGCTTTCTCCACTATAGTTTCCTAGCTCTGTAAAGCATTGCTGTAATATTAATGATATCAGTACATTTTTTCACTAGATTTTGTTAAAATTGCTAGGCTAGAAGAGTAAATATGGAATTTTATTTCTTGACATTTAAGTATTATTTTATTGTTTCATTGTCCCCTTTATTGTTGTAGTGTTTATTGTGCTAATTTTAATCAGGCATTTCTTTTTTCACTGTAACCATGTTTTTGAATTTGCAATACATTGTTTTCCTGGCCTAATTTTTTTTTTGAGTTTTTTGTGTTGAAAGATAATTAATTATATATATTTGTGGGGTACAGAAACTAATATCAATACATGTGTACAATTTGTGATGATCAAATCAGGATAATTAGTATACTCATGTTTACAAAACATAATCAGTCTTTGTGGCCTTAACTATTTCTCGTCAATTCCTTCCCCTTTCCTACCTCTAATAATCACAGTTCTCTCTTTTCTTTTTTTTGAAAGTTTAATGTATTATTATGATTGTTTGTTTCTTTCCTTTCTTTTCCTTCTTTCTTTATTTTAGCTCCCACTTATGAGTGAGGACATGCAGTATTTCTCTTTCTGTACCTGGCTTATTTTACTTAATATCATTTTCTCTAAGTTCATCTATGTTGCTGTGAATGGCAGTATTTCATTCTTTTTTTATAACAGCGTAGTATTCCATTGAGTATATATACCACATTTTCCTTATCCAGTCATTTGTCATGGACATTGAAGTTGATTCCAACTCTTGGCTATTGTAAATAGAGCTGAAATAAACATGAGAGTGCAGGTATTCCTTTGACGTGATTTCCATTCCTTTGGGTGTGTATCCAGCAATGAGATTGCTGGGTCATATGGCAGTTCTATCTGTAGTTATTTAAGGAACCTTCATACTGTTTTCCATAATGGCTGCACTACTTTACAGTTCCAACAACAGTGTAGGAGGATTCCCCCTTCTCCACATCCTCACCAGCATTTGTTATTCTCTGTCTTTTTGATAATAGCCAGTCTAACTGGGGTGAGATGATATCTCCTTGTGGTTTTGATTTGTATTTCCCTGATGCTGAGTGATGTGCATTTTTTCATGTGTCTTTTGGCCATTTGTATATCTTCATATGAGAAATGTCTATTCAGCTCCTTTGTTCATGTTTAAATTAGGTTACTTTTTTTTTTTACTGTTGAGTTCTTTGTATATGCTGGATATTAATCCCTTGTTGGATGCATAGTTTGCAAATATTTCCTCCCATTCTGTAGGTTATCTTTTTGCTCTGTTGTTTCTTTTGCTGTGCAGAAGTTTTTTAGTTTGATATAATTCCATTTGTTTATTTTTTCTTTTGTTGCCTGTGGTTTTGGGTCATATTCATAAAGTCTTTGCCCAGTCCTATATCCTGAAATTTTTCCCCTATGTTTTCTTCTAGGAGTTTTATATAGTTTCAGGTAATATATTTAAGTCTTTAATCCATTTTGAGTTGATTTTGGTATGTGGTGAGGGGTACGGGTCTAGTTTTATTTTTCTACATATGGATGTCCAGTTTTCCCAGCACCATTTATTGAAGAAGCAGTTTTTTCCCCAGTGCATGTTCTTGTTGCCTTTGTCAAAGATCAGTTGGCTGTAAGTGTGGGTTGATTTCTGGATTCTCTATTCTGTTCCATTGGTCTGAGTGTTTTTATTGCCAGTAACATGCTGTTTTGGTTACTATGTCTTTGAAGTGTAGTATAGTTTGAATTCAGGGAGTGTTATGCCTCTGGTTTTATTTTTTTGTTGTTCAGGATTGCTTTGGCCATTCAGGGCCTTTTGTTATTCCATATGAATGTTAGGATTGTTTTTTCTATTTCTGTGAAGGATGTCATTGGCATTTTGATGGGGATCGCATTGAACTGTTGATTTCTTTGGGTAGGATGGATATTTTTAGAATGTTAATTCTTCCAATCTAAGAGCATGGAATGTCTTTCGATCTTTTTGTATACTCTTTAATTTCTTTCAGCAATGATTTGTTGTTTTCATTTTAGAGATCTTTCATTTCTTTGGTTGAATTGATTCCTAGGTATTTCATTTTTTTGGTGACTATTTTAAATGGGCTTACTTTCTTGATTTCTTTTTCTGCTAGTTTGTTGTTGGAGTATAAAAACGTACTGGTTTTTGCATGTTGATTTTATATCCTGCAACTTTACTGAAATTACTTACCAGCTCTAAGAGTTTTTTGTAGAGTCTTTAGGTTTTTCTACATATAGTATAATGTCATATGCAAACAGGGACAGTTTGACTTCTTTTCCAATCTGGATGCCCTTTATTTCTTTCTCTTCCCTGATTGCTCTGGCTAGTACTTCCAATACTGTGTTAAATAGGAGTGGTGATAGCAGTCATTCTTATCTTTTTTCTTTCCTTAAGAGAAAAGCTTTTAGCTTTTCCCCATTCAGGGTGATATTGGCAGTGGGTTGTTATATATGGCTTCTATTGTGTTGAGATACTTTCCTTCTCTACCTAATTTGTTGAGTGTTTATCATGAAGGGACATCGAATTTTGTCAAATGCATTTTCTGTGTCTGTTGAGGTAATCATATGGTTTTTGGTTTTTTTTTTTTTCCTTTTTGTCTTTTTTCGTGTCCGGCAACGGATCGCAACCCTCAGTGTCGCGCCCGTACCGGACCGGGACTGGCAACGGGATCGCAACCCTCGGTGTCGCGCCCGCACCTCGCTCAGCCAGTGAGCGGGAACTGGTCTGTATGTGGGATCCGAACCCTTGGCGGGAGCGCCGCCGCGCTCCGAAGCGGCGCACTGTAGCAGTGCGCCACCGGGCCGGCCCCTAATCATATGGTTTTTGTCATTGATTTAGTTGATGTGGTGTATTACATTTATTGGCTTGTGGATGTTGAACCATCCTTGCATCTCTAGGATGAATCCCACTTGATCATGGTGCATAATTTTTTTGATGTGTTGCTGTATTCTGATTGCTAATATTTTGTTGAGGATTTTTGCATCTATGTTCATCAAAGATATTGTCCTGGCCTATTTTTTTTACATTTTCTATGAATAAGTTTGTTTCATATTTAAAAAAAAAATTATCTGCATTTACAAACCATTTATCCATCAAGCATTTATCAGATACTACATCTATAGAGCAGTGCAGTAGGTGTTGTGAGGGGCACAAAAGAAGAGGTGTTAGGGTCTTCCCTCAAGGAAATTAAAGTCTAATTCAGAAGATAAAGAATATGATGGACAACCAAAGGACTACTAAGAAGGAATTGATAAATAAATGCAAGGTGGACTGCATGTGTGTATTATGGGAGCATAGAGTTATAAGTGTGGTTGGGATAAGGAAGACTTCTTGGAAGTAAAATTTAAGCTTTTTCTTAGATAGTTCTTAGGTAGTTTGTTAAAGTATGTGATTATGTTTGGAAATGGGGGGATTGTGATATTATGGGGAGTGGCAAGAGTAGACCAGAAGAAACAAATGGTATGGGCCAAAACATGGAGATTAGACTTGATAAAGTAATAGTTAGAGATGCCATGTTGGAAAATAGGTGGAGATGAGACCAGAAGATTAGTAAATAAAGAAGGTGACTTGTTTTAGAGACAGGAAGATTTTATGGGGTGGGGTTTAGATTTGATATAAGGAAGGGCTACTGATAGTTCTTAAGCGATCAATTAGGAGATGTTTACTTGCAAAGACCTATCTCATTTCAAGATATTGGGTCAGGTATTGAGCAGTCGGACAACTCAGTAAAAATAGTGGGTTCTGTGAAAGATAAAATGTCATGGAAAAATTCATGATGCAGGCAGACCAAATGGGAGCCTGTTGTACCAATCAAGACAATGTTAGACTGAGATTGTTAACTCTGGTAATAGCTTTGGAAATGGGGCTTCCAGTAGAGCAGTAGACCTTAGTAAAACAATATATGGCAGGAAAGAATACAGAAAAATCCTGTTAAATATGACATTGTGCTAGGCCAATGGCAAATTTTTCTCCACTTTACTGAAGGTGCCTTTGTCACACCACCAAGTTAAGAATTACTCAATAATAATTATCTTTGGTAACTACCTTTATTAAGCATTTACTGTGTCCCAGGCACTGTGCCAGGTTCTTTGCATGTAATACCTTATTTAATCTTCAAAACAACCTTGTGAGGCAGGTGGTATTATCCCTGTGTTATAAGTTCCCTTTCTCATAGAAAATAAATAACTTGTGTGAGTTCACAGAGCTAACTAGGCTTAGGGTCAGGGTTTGAACACAGATATGTTAATTCTGAAGGCTGTGCTCTTAACCATTGTGTTGATTTGCTTCTAAAATACAATACTCCTGTCTGCCTTGAATTCTCATGTACATGTAACATTTACATGTACATGTAACATTACCTCCTAAACCCTGAAATCTTTGCATGTACTTTTCAAATTTTAATTATGTTTTATATTGTATGAAGACCTTAACAGATGAATGTTTAATGTCTAGGTAATATAAGGAAGGCAAAGTATATACTGAACTTGATAAGGTAAAAGGGTTCAAGGAATAAAAATTGACATGAAACGTTAAAGCAATATAAAAATGTAGCAGGGTAGAATTATCAAAAGCATGGTGTTGATTATTATTATAATTTTTTATTAGTCAGGATTTGCATGAAGATGTTGAAGAAGCTGGTGCACTGCAGAAAAATCACGCTTCTGTAACATCTACGAACTCCATGGAAGCTGCAGATTCTGCCTGCCTGCCTACCGAAGATAAGTCATTAAACACTGTGAGCTGTGAGATGCCTGCAGAACAAATTCCAAGCAGTGATCCAGAGAGTGCCCTAGTAGTAAATGATGCTGAGGTGACAGGGGAGAAAGAAAACCATTGTGATGATAAAATTTGTGTGCCATCAACTTCAGAAGAAGAAACAAGTGAAAATGTGCCTCCAGCAGAAGATACTGCAGAGCAACCAAAGAAAAATAGGATTACTTACTCACAAATTATTAAAGAAGGCAGGAGATTTAATATTGATTTGGTATCAAAGGTAAATACCAATTTTAGCCATCTTATCATGGAACAGCACTAACTTCTAATTAATTGAAAATAGCATCTGGACCCATACATTCAGTTTTCATAATTTTATTCTTTGAGGTGCAGAGCATTTGTTTTATAAAGAAATAGCCAGAAGTTTATAATCTAATTAAAATATTTTTAAATATAGATTAAAAACATTAAAATGCTCACATTAAAATGCTTTCAATGTGTTTTTAATCAATAATTAAATAATACTTTTGTACTTGAAGAATACTTTTATTCTAGAGCACATAGTCCATCCTGATATTCTCCTAGTGCGTGGACACTATGAATTCTGTCAAAAGAAGAATTCTAATGAACCTGTTTACAAATCCATCTTATTTACAGTTAATTTACATCAATGTTGTTTAGCCTTTATGTGTAGTAAGTGTTTTAGCATCTGTGTGATGATGAATATTCTGAACAAACCAGTGCAATTTTGAAAATCATGTGTTCAGGTTTGAGGGCTTCAGAGGAAATGTAATAGTGGTGGGGTAGGGAGTCTGGGAAGAATGCCACTGTCTGCAGTTATGTTTCTATCCTGAACTCTAACATTAGTTCATTGTGACTTCAGAGGAGGTCCCTGGGTCTTAGAAGAGTATAATGTTGCATTGGGTTTATAGGAAGCAAGTCTATTTTAGTGCAAATGAATAGAAAACCAGTAAAATAAAGGATCACGGCCTTAAAGGGTTACAGTACAGGGCTGGGTAAAAGTAGAGAAAAACAGAGACCAAATCCGGTCTCATAAGTTGAGGGCAAACAATGAGAAATTAAAAAGTGGGAGAAAGTAGCGAATAACATCAGAGTTGTCTCAAAACTAGGCTTTTCTATTTAATGTGCTTTCTTCAAGTTCCAAGTGATAGGAGAAAGAGAGGGACCAATGAATGTATGCCCCTCACAGTTTGCTGAAACAGTCCCGTGTCCTCATATTTCTGTTCCCTTTGAACTTGATGCCTGCTAATATGAATATCTTTTTACTGTCCATTTTTCTTTCTATCATTTAGCACTCTGTGTCTGTGTCAAGGTCTGAGTTGGCTACTGCCTTGGTCCTACTTCATATTTCTACACCATCTGTTCCATCTTCTCCATGTACTTTGACACTGCCATACTTTGAAATCTAGCATTCTTTCCATGTTACCTTGGCTGTTTGTCTCTGGATAGAAATTTAATCCTAGCTCACTAATTATTTTCTTGTTATAAACAGTGCTCCATGAAATAAGTTAAAAAACAAAACAAACTGAAGTAGTCAAATAACAAATGGGCTCTGTTCTGAAATTTTCATTTTGAATTACACTGTAGTTACTTGGGATTTGGAATGCCTTACCTAAGAAATGATGATGTAAATGTGGTTGAGAATCAAGGCTATTTCATAAAAGTCTGTAGCCCTTATGTTAGCTGAAATATAGTATATGTCTGGCAAAGGAAAATGGTAGAAGATTGTGCTGTTTCAGTTGTAAAAATTAGTGTAGAAAATTATTCAGTTGTATAAGAAAATGAGCACTGGTTGTGGGCGCAAAAAGACAATTTAATTAGAAGCTGAGACATTTGAGGAGACTCTGAAGGAGATTTCTGGATATTTTCATGGGTTCCAGTAATTAGTAATTCTGGTTTTCTTGGGTTAAATAAAAAACAAATGTGTCTAAAGGCAGTTGACTTAGGCAGTTGTGCTTTGTCATGCATAGTTTTCATGGTTTCATATATCTAAAAAGTAACCAATTCTCATGTATTGTACGCATTCTACAAAAGTAGAAGTATCTAAAGAATGTAAAACCATAGTAATAGGAGGTTTATTGTCATTTTTTAAAATTTAGTGAACATTTATTCTGTGCTTACTGGTTGGAAAGCAGTGTATTTATTCCATGTTATTGGGGCAATTGATCACTTCTTGGAAATTTCATTTGTTCTGATAATTGCAGTTATCACATCTAAGTTTAGGATGATTGCCAAATATCTATTTTACATCCTACCCTCTCTCCTAAAGTCTAGTTTGATATCTACAAACTACTTGACATTTCTACAAGCATTCCACCTCAAAGGTATCATGGTATAATCAAATACTGTGGGGCTTTACCCTTTACATAACACATCTGTGTATATATCCTTTTTAAAAAGTAATAGTTGAAGGTTGGTTAAAGAAAATACATACAAGTATAGTGTTATACTTCTCAGACTAATAGAGAAGATGATCAATGATGAAATTATTACAGACAATTAAAATTCATTTCTGAGTAAATCCAGACCCTTAATAATTATGGAACCAACATGCCAAGTGAAGCAAAAATTGTTAATTATTAAGTGTAGTTCCCATTATTTTAATCAAATTGAAGTTTCTTTAGCATCTCATCACTGCAAAATTGCTATGGTAGATCCCTTAGAGAGTGGTGAAAAAGAGGCTTCGGTTTAAATATGGTACACATTTGTTATTTCTGAGCTTCAAAAACAAACCTAGTATAATTTTAATTGAAATTTGTTTTCACTCCAGTGATATCTTAAATGAATTGTTTTTAAGCTGTCATTAAATCTTAAGCTTTATTAGATCTTAGTAAATGAAAATGCATTTTTATGCTTTATATATTTTGTATATATGTATTTCATTATTATGCCTACTGAACAATCTTAGAATCTTAAGTGTTTGTTTTTAAGCAAATGAGGTTTTTGAAGTATTTCTTTTTTATATGGTAGAATTAAGACTTGGTAATGTATTCTTAAAAACATGGGGTGTATAATTTGTGTAGTGTGTCAGGCAGAAGGTAATGAAGTAACATGCCGTATTTAGTCAGGGTATTCGGATTAGTTTCAAAAATAGTGATGTCAATTTTGTTTGTTCTACACAATGCTGAACTAATATAACAGTTTCTAAAATTTCACTTAACTAATATTGATTATGGAAAGTCTTTAATGTCCTCTTGGATACTCAGATTACTGGTTTGGATTGATTTTTGAGAATCTCTTTTTCTTTATATAATCTAATTTTATTTTATTTTTCCCAATTATTATAGATGTAACATTTACATTTTTAACATGTATTGAGTTATAGACATTATTTAAAGGTATCTTGGAAATAGCCAAATCTAGATAGTACTGTTTAAATGATTTTTTTTCTCTTTAGTATTAGTTATGAGAGACATTGAAAGATTAAATGAATCATTCACGTACATGCCAGCAATAACCATCATCCTGACTTCTGGAGAAAGACATATCTCATATAAACCTAGAATGCTTAGGAATTCAGAAGGACCTTACAATTTTATTCTTTCAGTGAAAATGTATCACAAATCTATTCCCGTTTTGGTGGGGTGGGGGGAATCCACCAGGCTGATTTCTTATAATCACTTGGTTTTATATAGGTCTACAGTCCCTTAGCTAAAACCCCTAGGGCCTGGTGTGTTCCGTCATTCAGATTTTTAAAAATTATTTTCGGAAGTAATACAGTGTAGGGGCTGGCCAGTTAGCTCACTTGGTGCTAATAACACCAAGGTCAAGGGTTTGGATCCCCATACTAGCCAGCTGTCAAAAAAAAAAAAAGTAATACAGTGCATATGCTGATATGCTGTGCATTATGTAACATTCTTAGCAGTTTGAGTTTCTCTATACTATTTCTGTGGTGAGCTGTATGAATATTCACATTAAGTGTGACTAAGAAGAGGCTTATAATAGTTTGGATCAGGTTTTGCTGCTGAACAAATGATGAAAAACTTGGATTGCAGAGTTTTTTGGATTTTGAATTTCAGATAATCAATTGTGAACCCATAATAAATTGAGTTATGTATCATGTATACCTATAATATTTATAGGTAATACTTTATAAGAGTAATTTAAAATATAAAAAATTATATTTAGTGTTTATTAATTTTTCCACTGTTTCACCTTTTATCTTATCCTCTGAAATATTTTCTTTGTACAGCTGCTGTATTCTCGAGGATTGCTAATTGATCTTCTAATCAAATCTAATGTTAGTCGATATGCAGAGTTTAAAAATGTTACCAGGATTCTTGCATTTCGAGAAGGAAGAGTGGAACAGGTACTATGCTTATCAAGTATTGTAACTGAATATGAACTTAAGTTATTATGGTTCACTTTGGAAGAGTAAGCAAATAAGATTGTGATTTTCCTGGTAAAGCAGTAAATTCTAATCCTGCATTGTGATTTACAAATGTTAATGGTTAGATTTGCTCAATTAAAATTTCTAGTGTCGGCCGGCCCGGTGGTGCACTGCGCTAGTGCGCCACTTGGGAAGCACGGAGGCGCTCCCGCCGAGGGTTCGGATCCCACATACAGACCGGTTCCCGCTCACTGGCTGAGCGAGGCGCGGGGGCAACACCGAGGGTTGCGATCCCGTTGCCGGTCCCGGTCCGGTACGGGGGCGACACTGAGGGTTGCGATCCGCTGCCGGACACGGAAAAAGACAAAAAAAATAAATAAATAAAATAAATAAATAAAATTTCTAGTGTTGATTTTCTCATGAGTTATTCCACAGCTTGATGTGTTGGTATTGAGCAAGTGTTAGTTTCAGGTACCACTGCTAGATCTGAGCTGTTAGTTGTTCTCTGTTAGGGGTGACATGCGATTGGCCCTTTAATGGCATGAGGAGCAACTTGGCAGAATTAAGAAAGCTTGCATGTTAATTAGCTCTGAAGTTAACAGAGATTCCATTAGAACTGAAGGAAGGTAACGTGAAGCAGCCTGACTAGAATGGAAATAATAATCCTGTTATACGTTGGAAATAATAATCCTGTTATACGTAAAGGAAAAAAATGTAATTTGGAATACTTGTTATCACTAGGAAGCAGTTTTTTTAACTTACAGTCTTAATATTTTTCAGGTTCCTTGTTCCAGAGCAGATGTCTTTAATAGCAAACAGCTTACTATGGTAGAAAAGCGAATGCTAATGAAATTTCTTACATTTTGCATGGAGTATGAGGAACATCCTGATGACTATAAAGGTATATTGTTTTCCATTAAATTGTGTTCTCCAGTTATTTGAACTTTCTTATTAATATGCTTGCTCTGATTTAGTGAGCTACTTATTAGTGTTTTAAAATGCATCCTAACTCTGTGCTATCTAATTGATTAGCCATTAGCAACATGTAGCTATTTAAATTATTTAAAATTAATATTAAAAATTCATTTTTTCAATCATACTAGCTACATTTCAAGGGCTCAGTAGCCACATGTGGCTAGTGGCTGCTGTGGCTACGGTGCAGATATTTTCATCATTGCAGGAATGCCGTGCTAGATTTTAATTTTTATTCATGTTAATTAAATATTTCTGCCAACTGGTTCTTCATAAATGGTATTCCTTTTTCATTATTGCATTATTTTTTCTCATCAGTAAGAAAAAAAACTGTACCTTGTCATTATTCAGGAATGCTTTTGCTTGGAATCTTGAGCTATTTGTTTTGATTGATTTAAAAAAAAAAAGGCTAGATGGTTTATGGGGAAAATTACTGTATTCAGAGAAGACATGGCTTCTGGTCTTGGCTTTGACCCATCCCACCGTATGATCTGGGGCCAGTTACTTCACAGATTGTTGAAAATTGAGTATACCATTTTTAGTATCAGAGCTATATGCTTTAAGTGTATACCTTATTGCGGGGGGATACATTATCCAAAATTGGAATATACTGTTGATAATTCATTTATAAAGTTACAATGAGAACTGCAGCAGTATGTTTTTTCTTAATGGAATAATTCTTGCTCTGAGTCTAATTATTGCTCTGAAAGCTTTAAGTCCACTAGATACTACCAAGTTGTTCTCCATGGTGGCTGTGTAAACTTACATTCTCTCAGTAAATTTTAAAAAATTTATTTAAATTATTTTCATAATTGTCATGGGATTGTATTTCCTACAACTGACAGTCCATTACATTTTTTTCTGTTCTTGGTTTAAAGGAGTAGTTTTTAGAGGTCCCTTATGTTTTGATATATCAGTAAGACTGATTCCAGTAGCCACACAAATTAATTTAATTACTTTTTAGTGATAGTTCATTGTTCTAAGTTTTAGTAAGAAGTATACATTTTACAAAAGTCACATATTACTTTGTTATTTTCATCAATAAATTTCTATTTTTTATTTGTTTAATTTGCAAATGCAGTTACTGGAATTCTGCAGTTTTAATAATAAAGTGAGATTATTGCTCACCATGGCAACTCATTGAGTTATTTCATTAACTCTAGTTTTTTAAATCTGAAAATATTAAACAAAAGATTCATCATTTAAAGCTTGAAAATTGTGCCGTCAGTCCAATTAGGATAGTGAGATTGTTTCTAGTTTTTTCCTAAGATCAATGGTCACTATCCAAAATTGAATAATAATACCACCTGTGTCCTTTGTGAAATCTTTTAAACAGTCTTGATCTCATTTTTGTGTGGGTGGTTTTAGGTAGAAATTTAGTTCTGATTTTAATCGATAAATTTTCATCTATCTTTTCATAGCCTACGAGGAGATGACATTTTCTGAATATTTAAAAACTCAAAAATTAACCCCCAACCTCCAATATTTTGTCCTGCATTCTATTGCAATGATATCAGAGACAGCCAGCAGTACCATAGATGGTCTCAAAGCTACCCAAAACTTTCTCCGCTGTCTTGGGCGGTATGGCAACACTCCATTTTTATTTCCTTTATATGGCCAAGGAGAACTGCCCCAGTGTTTCTGCAGGTAAGTTTGGCATTCATTCTCTTGTCTCTTCTGCAGGTGATACTTGAATAATAGGTGAAAATTAGATAGATAAAAATAAGATTTATTCTAGATTTAGTACTGAAAACATAGACTTATACTTTTTTATAATCTATTTACCTGCCTACCTACCCACCTAAATGATATATTCAATATAGCTTGATTTTGAGCTTTATGAAAATAGAGCTTTATAAAAATACTGTAATTTCCTTTTTGTACTCAATATTATGTTTCAAAGCACTATCCAAAACATCATTCTTATATACAATTATAGTTAATTTTCATTGCTGTATAGCATTCCGTTGTGAATATACCACAGTCTTTTATTCCATTTTTCTGTTGATGCACACAGGATGTTTCCAGTTTTTTTTGTTGTTAACATCCTTGTATATGTTTTAAGATATACATGTTCAAGAGTTTCTCTAGGATACATGTCTTGGATTGGAATTCCTGAGTCATGGGGTATGTGAATGTTTAACACTTCATAACATAGTACCCAATTATTTCTCCAGAGGGTCGTACCAATTACATCCTTCAAGCAATATATAAGAATATCCATAGCTCTATGTATTTGCCAACATTTAAAAATTTTTGTCAATCTAATTCACATAAAATATCATTGCATTGTATTTTAAAATTTTTTTTCTTACTGAAACATATTGATTGTATATATTTTTGGGGTAGAGAGTTATATTTCAATACATGTACACAATGTATGATCTATTAAGGGTAATTAGCATATTCATCATTGCAAACTTACTCATATTTCCTTGTTGTGTGAACATTTGCCCTCTTCTCTGCTGTCGTTTGGTAACATGCAGTAAATCATTGTTAATTATAGATTCCTGGGTCGACTGCACACCATAGACTTATTTTTCCTATCTAGTTGTGATTTTGTGCCCATTAGCCAGCCTCTTACTATCCTCCCCTTTCCTGCCTCTGGTAACCACAGTTCTTCTCTCTCTCCTACTAACAGTTCAACTTATTATTATCATTTATTTGGTGTTTTTTGTTCTGTCTCTCTTTTTTTTTTAGTTCCCACATATGAGTGAGGACATGTGGTATTTTTCTTTCTGTGCCTGGCCTATTTCACTTAATATAATTTTCTTCAAGCTCATCCATGTTGCAGCAATTGGCAGAATTACATTCTTTTTTTATGGCTGAGTAGTATTCTATTTTGTATATGTACCATATTTTGTTTATCCAGTAATCTGTCAGTGGACATTTAGTTTGGTTCCATATCTTGGCCATTTTGAACAGAGCTGCAATAAACATTGCATTGTATTTTTACTTTGCATTTCCCTGATTACCTATGAGGTTGAGCCTCTTCTCATGTGTTTATTGGCCATTCATGTGTTCTTTTCTGGGGAATACTTGTCTTTTACCCATTTGTCTATTGGGTGGTTGTTATTTTCTTACTGATTTGTAGGAGGGTTTTTTTTTTTTTTTTCTTCCGGTAAATTCTGAATACTGATCTTTTTCTCAGTTACATGTGTTGCATGTATTTTTGTCTTATAGTATTTATGATATGCAGAAGTCATTAAGATTCAAATAGTCAAATAGAGCAAGCTGTCCCCCCCCCCCCCCCCCC
>NW_007727716.1:198433-198828 GCF_000696425.1 Galeopterus variegatus | reverse complement strand
CCCCCGCCCCATACTTAGCCTTTTTAGGAGGTAGTACAGCATAGAAGTTAAGAACCTGGACTATGGAGACAGACTGCCTGGGTTTAAATCTTGGCTTCTCCGTTTATTAGCCATGTAACCTCAGGCAGCTTTTACAGCCTCACTTGTATGTTTTCTAAGAATCAACTTTGGATTTTTTTTGATTCTCTTTATTGTAGCTTTGTGTCCTAGTTCATTAGTTTCTGCTTTCTATTATCTCCTTTATTTTCCTCTCTTTGGGTTTTATTCATCTCCTTCCCTCCCTTCACCTGCCCTTGCCAATTCTTAGAGTGAAACTCAATGTTTAGTATTCATCTTTTTCTTTTCTTTTTTTTTTTTTTGTCTTTTGTCTTTTTCCGTGTCCGGCAACGGATCGC
>NW_007727716.1:172981-198023 GCF_000696425.1 Galeopterus variegatus | reverse complement strand
CCGGTCTGTATGTGGGATCCGAACCCTCGGGCGGGAGCGCCGCCGCGCTTCCCAAGCGGCGCACTTATCCAGTGCGCCACCGGGCCGGCCCCTCATCTTTTTATTTTCTAACACAAGCATTTAAGATTATAAGTTCTCTCTACTGTTCTACATCTTACACATTTCTTATGTACTATTTTCAATATTTTTTTGTTCTTAGTACGTAATTTCCATTACGATTTCTTCATTGACTCGTGTGTTATTATGAGGTGTTTTAAAATACCTAGTTGGTTGATTTCTCTGCTTTTAGCATAGAATTTAATTGCATTATGGCTAGAAAATATGCTTTTATGGTACTCATTCTTTGAATGTTGTTCATTTGTTTTATGACCTAAGATACCATCAATTTTTGTAATTTTTCTATGTGTGCTCGATAATATCTTTATCTAGTTGTGGGGTATGGTTTCTCTAATTATTGGTCTCAGGGTCCAATAAATCAAGCTTCAAGCCGTAATTTTGCAACTTTATTTTTATTGAAGTTTTTCCCTTGATCTATCTGTAATAAAGAAATGTATTTTGAAATTTCTCATTATGATATTGGGTTTGTCCATTTCTCACTATAATTCTATCAATTTTTACTTTATTTTGAGGAAATGTATTAAGGTGGTAGAAATTTACAATTGTTTAGTCTTCCTGATGAATTTAATATTTTACATCATCTGCTGACTTTATCTCTAATAATGCCTTTTTTTCCTTAAAGTCTACTTTGCCTTATATTCAAACAGCTTTTTAGTATTTCCCTGTTATATGTTTCTCCATCCTTTTAATTTTCAACTTTTCTGAATCTATATTTGGAGCTCTAAATAGCATTTTATTGTATGCTTTAATCCCATCTGACAATCTCTGTCTTTTACCAAGCAGGATGAGTTCTGTCAACAGGAGTCTGTTCCCTTTGTTGCGTGCATGCGTGCGTGCATGTGTGTGTGTGTTATGGTTCTGCATGCTATTTAAGTATAAGAAAGCTATATCAGGTTTCAGGGAACAAGACAGTGGAGAGAACAAGTCATCCTGACTGGGAGCATTAATGCTACATTTTGTGCACCCGGCCACCTCTTGCAATCCCAGCTTCATTCTGGGCCTAAGGGACATGGGGAACACGACTGGGAACTCTTGTGCAGTGGGTGTTGGGGGGGGGGGGAGAAGGCCGCAAATTCTCAATCCATCCACCCTCCCATACTTTCCTGCTTAAATGGACTGTAGTGGAGTGTGTTTTGAGTGGTCACCTACCCTCATCCACGTCTTACCTCGATAGGCATGTGGTTCCCGACCTCCTAATTCTTGAGATTACAGAGACAGGTTGCACAGCAGCTACTGGCAACCGCAACTCAACATGAAGTAATTTCCATCTCTGGCGTTCCCAAAATACTCTACATCTCACAGCAAATGCCACCCACAGAGAAGAGTTCCTTGTTTTTAGAGTACATAACTTAAAAAGTTTTTCTAGTTTACATCTTTTGGTAGTAAATGCTTCCTAGTTTGTGTGTATCTGAAAATAGCTTTTTTTCCTTTTTGGCTTGAGTGAAGGTTTACTAGGTAAATAATTCTAGGTTGACAATTCTTTTCTTTCAGTACTGTTGAAAAGTTTGATGTCAGCCTAATTTGTTACTTCCTTTTAAAAAGTTTTTCCTTAACTTTTTATTTTTAAATTTTTATTGTTGACAAATCATAGTCTTTATAAATGGGTGATACCTTTTTTCTCTCAGGCTGTTTTTAAGATCATTTGTCTTTGGTGTTCTGCAGTTTCACTACAGTGAATGTTAGATGTTGGTTTCTTTGTATTTATCTAGCTTAGTATAGGTTGAACCATATAAAATTAACAATATCCAACCATTTTTGACCTACAGTTCCATATGGTTCAACCAAATACTCGTACATTGTGTTTCCTCTATCTGTGAATTTGTCATTTATAATTTCAGAAAATTATCAGCCAATATCTGTATGTGTTTTTATTCCTCTGTTGATTTTCTTCTTACCTTTTCAGAACCCCAAATAGATATTTTTAAAACTTAGCATTCTTTATTCTATATCTCTTAATCTCTCTTTCATATTTTCTATCTCCTTGTCTTTCTGGCTATATTCTGAATACTTTATTAAGATCTTTTTCTGGTGTATTCTCTTTACCTGTGACTAATCTGCAGTTTAACCCATTTCTATTTCAAATTCAATATATTTACTTTCATTTTTAGACATTTTGTCTGCCTTCCTTGTCATTGGTTTTTTCCTTTGCTTGTTCATTTGAAATTCCTTCTGTTTCCTTAAACATTTCACATATATAGATATTTTACATTCTCCTTCTGATAACTTTAATATTTAAAGTTTATAATGATCTACTACTGCCATGTGTTGTTTCCACTGATTCATCTTAATGGTTTATCTTCTTGGGCAATGCTTATCTTTGAGTGTTTATATTTGATTGATTTTAGTCTGGGGACCCAAATAAAGGGTGCTTTCATTCAGGGATTATTTGTATTTGCCTCATCCACAAGGCACTATATACTTAGGACAATTTTTAACCCTTTCAGGAGGTCCTCACTCCACAGTGAAACCCCAGATACAGCTCCCACCCAGGGATACTGGCACAAGGCTTTTCTTTTCTTTTCTTTTTTTTTTAATTGCAGTGTTTATTGCTCAAAGCTTTGATTTCAGCTCAGGGTTTGTGTTGTATATGTGTGGGTGTGTTTGGGGATGAGGTGTTTCCTATGGACATTTTTCTTCCTTCACTTTCATCAATACAAGGTCTGTTTTTTTGGTATTAACAGAAGGTCTCTTCATGGTATATAGTTCATTATACCGCTGGAAGTAGGTATTCTCAATTTTACGTTTCTTAAGTATGTGGTTTTATGAGTGAAGGTGAGAATGTTACAAATTTGAGAGTAACTTATTTCTGAATACGATAGGTCTGTGTATTTCCAGACAAGCTTTTTCTCCTCCGATTACTGGTTAAAGTAAGGATGAATAAGAAGTGTCATGTCCCCCAGGACCAGAGGTCCTTCTTTCAAACAAAACTAAGAGGGGAGTTCTGTGGTTTTCTTAGTCATTCTTTCCCTATTCCGTGCTGTTTTCTCTCATGTTGCTGCTTGCTACTCACTCCTACAGAGCTTATGGTAAGGAATAGAGACAGAATGAACAGATCACCAGGAAGTGATCAGAAGTTTCCTTACTAGGGCTATATGAAAGTGGAATATTTAACCTCATGCCTCTTTTTCCACTAAATTCCTATATTTCTTTTCTCATTCATACATTTTTTAAATATGTATTTGGTTTTTGTTTGTTTTTAAGGGAAAAGACATTTAAAAGTTTTGTTTGTCCCGTACTGATCTAAAATTTCAGAATGAGATCCTTATGTATTGAATCCTAGACAAAGAAAACATTTCTCCCCAAAGATGGTTGTAACCTCCTTAAGGCTGAAATTTTATCAGCCTTCCATATCCTTTTCTCCTCTGCAGAACGTATTTCACTGTTGTGTATGTGGCTCAGATTTAATGTTTGTTATAAAAATTATACCTCATCCTCTTCAATTTGAAGTATAATTTCAAGGAATGATAAAATTAAATGTATATATAGTAAAAACGACAAAAAGACCCTTTTTCTGTTGTGTTTGAAATAATATATTAAACTTTTGAGTGGTTCTTTGGTAATTAAGGCAACTCTGAGTTCTTCCCACATTTTATATACACGAGTCTCTATGTGAATTATAATAAAAATGCATTTACTTGGCCTAGGGATATTAACTTTTAATTTTATTTTGGATTCCCTGCATAATGCTTTATAATTTCATATAAATATTGTTCTGTTTATATCCTAAAGTAGTAGCACTACCACCATCTATACATCATAGCCTACACTTTTTATCACCAGGTTATCAGAATAAGGTGTCACCTGTTCTGTGATTTCTAACCATCATTCTATATTCTGTTTTAATATAAGCCTCTTAAGTGTTTCTTACAGCCAGTTACAGTGTGTTCTCATCAAGGCTACTGTTATAAATGGCATGCATGCATATTTATGTGAAGGATTCAAAGACATTTGTAAGTCATATCCTTGCATTCTAAATGAATTCTGCATAAGCAGTATAACATTTTAACTACTAGAGATAACTTTCAGGAATAAATGCCCTTTGAGGCTTTTCTCAATTTAAATAGGTAGATTTTTTTTTTTCTTTAGCAAAGAAAATAAAGCTTATTTATTGTGCTACCTAGTACCCATTAATATGTCAGGATATATAAATTGGAACATACTGGAAGAAAAGTCATTGGAACCTATATATTTTTCTAGTCTAGCAAGCCTTAGAGTTTTCCTTACTATATATTAGTTGGTTAATATTTTTTCTGGCGTGCTGGACAGGATATGTATGCGGTATATAGGTTTTTAAACTCTCACAATATATCTTCCAAACAGAAATCCTTTTTAAGGCCTAACTGACTAATTTATTTCTGTTGTCTATGTGGTTGGTAACATAAGTAGCCTTTAGAACTACTTTGTAGTTCAGAATAG
This sequence comes from Galeopterus variegatus, assembly GCF_000696425.1. NCBI lineage: Eukaryota > Metazoa > Chordata > Mammalia > Dermoptera > Cynocephalidae > Galeopterus > Galeopterus variegatus. Next base: position 193,490 of record NW_007727716.1, on the reverse strand, counting down.
GTTTTATATACTGTGCCATGTTTTCATAACCTGTGAAATGGGGCAGTGCCAGTGGGAGCAAATAAACTTTACTTTTTTTAATAAGTAGACCTGGACTGCCTACAGATTGTTACTTGATTTTGTAAAAAGAGGGCATTTAACTGTTAGTTTAGTAGGTAATTCAATCTTTCATTCTTCAGTGGCCTAGATTTGATCTTACTTTTTCTTTTGATGATAGGTGAAGGATGAGTATGTTTCACTTTTAGCATGTAATATAAATTATATGTAAAAATATATAAATCATATAAATGATCACCAGCAAACACTTTTTACAAAGTATTCGAACTCAAATGACATTTTCTTGAATATTACATGTTTAAAATTAAATAGATGTGAGGTCTACCTTAGGAAAATGTGTAACACAAGCTGATTTCTAACTTAACAGCTTTTAAAAAGAATGAGAGAAGACCAAAAGTACAAAATATATAAATGGATATATGTATCTTTAAAAAGCTTGCTCAATATTAAAGTGCAGCATGAAGGGAACAGAAAGGGAATCTCTCATTTGGTGCACTCAGTGATGACAGAAAGAACTATGCCCAAAATGGGACACACAGATGCCACTGAGATTTTGTCATACACATGGAATTTGTGTTTTTAAATATAGACCGTAAGGTACTTTATGTTGTTTTGACTTTTTCCTCTGCTTTTTAAAACCCCCTTCTTCAGTTCAAAGTCCAAGATCAGAAGGTCAGTACATTTTACTGAGTGTTTTATAGTTCAATTTGAAGAAATCATAATAGAAAACATCTCTCACACCAAACCAACCTGTTTATTTTATTCTGTAATAAGCAGGGGTTTTTTTTGTTTTGTTTTTCCCTTCAGAGAATTTTTGGAAACCTGGGACATTTTTTAACCTGGATCAATCTATTACAAAACCAAGGGAAGTCTTAAAATTGGCCAAAGATTATATGTTGGAAGATGTAAAGAGTTTATATACTTAATTGCATGTGAAGTCAGAAAGAACAAAATTGAGATGGGGTTTTGGTGTCTGTCTGCAATGTTCTTGCTTCTCTACCCCAACAAATTGGAGTTAGATTATGGATCTAGATTCTTCAAGAGTATAGTATTATTATTTTTTTCTTCAACAGAATTCTTTTAAATCTCCTTTCTTGCAAAAATCACCCTACTATTCTGGTAGTAATACAAAAATAATTTGAGTTGAAAGAACTCTTTTATATTGTTTTGACTGGTTTTTAATTTTACAAATGAGAAATATTAAGATAAAAAGAGTATGAGGCTAGAAAATCAGATTTCCTAATATGCATTCTTCATGACTCACCTATTATACATTTTTTAAACAAATTTTTCTGAAGAAAAATTAAGGAAGATAGTAAAAATGTATGTTTTTCTGGATTTTGTTATATTTGTGGTATTTGTCAGCTTTTAACAACTTTTAATTAGATAGTATTTCTTTTCTCATTGTCGATGCATATTCATTTTCAAAAACAATTGGAGAGAATAAGGGCCATTCTTACAGTGTTCTGGAAACATCTGAATTCTGTGCCTGATAGGAAATACCAGTTTAGATGAATAAAGATATTCTTTCAACTTCCCACATTTTACCTACTTGATAAAGGTAAAAGGAAAAACAGGCTATGACCAAATTGATCTCCCTGCCTTCCTTATAACCTGAATGTGTGTGCATTTGATAAATACTAATGCTGATGAGACCATTAGTGGTTAGATTTTATACCCTTTGAAGACTAGTTAGCATTGATCGGTTTAATGCCCCCAAACCCTTTGGTTTCCTCCAAAGTATCACAGAACCGTATGATATACTTAAATATAGGTGCAGAAACTAACTCTTATCTAATTGGTAGGTTTGACTAGTCCAAGTGTGTGTAAAGCTTGATTATTGAATCACGGCACACTGTTGTTTTGCAACACTACTCAGGAGAGCTGCATTGAGATATGCCAAAGGTTCTTAATCTAGGTAGGGCCCATAGGTCCTTGGAAGTCATAAACAGAATGTTATATATGTGTCTTTATAAAAGGAGTCCATAGTTTGATCAGATTTTCAGAGGCATCCATAATTTAAAAACAAGGACTGAGAACCATTGTTATGAATTTTCATTAATTTATTTTTTACTCAGATAATCATTCCTTAAAAGCTTATAAAAAGAAGAGGTCCTAAAGAGTGGATGTAAGAGTGTTTCTGGGATCTAAAGATTGGGAATAGGGGGAAGACAGGAAAACTTGGAAATTGTTGCTGTTGGGATTATAGTTACAGGCAACTCTTCAGATAAGATGCAAATGGATATCTATGCCCTAGTCGTGTGGGGGAGAGGTAATAAGTATAATATTGTCAATAATAGGGTACATTTTGGAGCCAGACCAATGGGGTCAAATCCTTATTCTGCTATTTACTAGCTGTGTATCCTTCGGCAAGTTATTTAACCTCTTTGTGCTCGTTTTTTATGGGGATAGTAATAATACTTACCTCATATGTTGTGAGGATTAAAATGAGTTAATATCTAGAAAGTGCTTATAACAGTACCTGCCTTAGTTGTACTACATAAGCGTTAGCTGTTATTACTATTATTGTTGTTGTTACTATGATTGTTTTAATTGCTGCTGCTGCTGCTGCTGTTATAGAATGCAAGCAGGGCAAATGTGAGGCAGAGTTAGAGACTTAGTCAGATTTAATGTCCTAATTTAGGGGTCAGCAAATTTCATTCATGAAGGGTCAGACAGTAAATAGTTTAGGCTTTGCAGGCCGTATCGTCTCTGTTGAAAGTATTTGCAGCCATACACAATATGTAAAAGAATGGATGTGGCTGTGTTCCAAAAAACTCTATTTATAAAAATTGATGGCGGGTTTTCTGACCCTGGTTTAATAAGTTAAATAGTCTTTTGTCTTCAAAATATAATAATACTTTTTAGAAACCCAAATATTAGGAGATTATATAGGAATGCCTCAATGCAATGTCTCGTGTATATTAGTCATTCACTAAGTATTTGGTGGATAAATGAGTGAATAATAGGTTATTTATAACTGTCGGAATTTTGTGATAAAGAAATGATACAGCAGTGTTTCTGAAGCTTTCACGTGTGTCAGAAATATATACATATATGTTGGCAGCTGGCCGGTATGGGGATCCAAACCCTTGGCCTTGGTTTTACAAGACTGTGCTCTAACTGAGCTAACTGGCCAGCCCGTGTGTCAGAAATTAACTCATGGATTATTGGGTTCCATCCCCAGAGTTTCTGACTTGTAGCTCTGGGGTCAAATATGAAAACGTGCATTTCTAACAAGTTTCCGGGTGTTGCTGGTGCTGCTTTAGAGGAAGCAACCAGGGAAATTGCTCTCGGGGCCCAGTTCTAATTCACAATGGCAAAAAAAAAAAAAAAGATTTAGTTAAAGTGACCAAAAACTCGTTAAGAAGCATCTGTGCCATTTTTGTAAATTTGATTTTTATTTATTTCTTCCCATTTAATTCAACAGCTATTTTAAAGCCTAATACTCTTCTAGTATAGTGGATGAATATGAAAAAGAATGACATAGTCCTTGATATCAGTGTCTAATCTAGTTGAGAAAATAAAATGTGCACTCATGGGCCAATTAGACAATAAGAAAATACAGAGTCTTAAAAAAGTTCATGGTGAGATTTGTATTATCTTTTAATTCTATATTCCACGAACTTTTTGAAGTACCTTCATATATCTTATCAGGTTCCAAAATGTGTTGTGTAGGTATGAATGCCATCAGTACTCAGAAGTGATTGGAAGGAGCCTAAGCAGATGTGAGATGAAATTAATTTAAGCAAAGTAGGCTGACTACATTTAGATGAAGTTGTGGGAATCTCAGACTGCTGTTAACCCATCCATTCTCATAAAAGAGCAAAAAGATCAGGCTCCATTCTGAGCCAAGAACATCAGTGGTCTGACCCTACCTGTTATTTAACATGGTACATTCATGTGAGATACATAATTGTACTAGAGGCTCTTAGTTTAGACCAGAGTTTCTCAGTCTCAGCACTATCGACATTTTTGGCAGGATAATTTTTTTTCCATTTTGGGGGAAGGGCTGTCCTGTACATTGCAGCATGTTTACCAACATCCCTGGCCTCTACCCACTAGATGCCTCTACCCCACTAGATGCCACCACCTTCAACCCCCCAACTTGTGACAGACAAAAAAATGTCTCCAGATACTGCTGAATGTCCTGTAGAGGCAAAACCAAGAGCCCTCAAACCAGTCAAATGTTGAAAGGCAGTTAAGTTTAAATAAGAATAAAATTTTCTTGCAGTCCTTTCTTAGAATCTTATTATACAATTTTTGATTCTGTAATCTGGAGCAATGTAAAATTTCTATAAGGAACAGAGCAGTCTAAAGTATCTTGGTGTTTGAATCAGTGGAATAATTCATGAGAGTCATTTAGCAAAGTGTCTGGCATATAGGAGATGCTAAATAGCTATTTAAAAGCAATTATTGGATAACATATAATCTTAGTAGTTAGAAAAAAATGAAAATACTGGAAAACACCCCCACACACTGCCACCCTCAATTTTATAAAGAAGTGCAAGCCCCATTCCCCACCCTCAAATTCCACTCCTGGTGTTAACCATTGTTAAATTGGTTGCATATCTCTGCACCTTTTCCATGCTTATATAGACATCTCTGTATAAATGTGCATATATATACATATTTTTAAAATTTTAATTGGCTTAATAGTCTGGTATTTTATTTAACCATTTTTCTGTTGTTGGTGCCATCATTTTACAGTTAAAATTATGTCTTTATTATGAAGAAATATAATTTCATATGCAGGAATTTAGAAAACCAGAACAAAAGTATTATTTATTATTATTATAAGAATTAATTTAAATTCCATCACATGTCAACAATAACACACTGAAAATTTTTGTTATAATTTCTTCTCCTTTTTTTTCAATCCGACAATTTAAAAAAGTGTCTTTTAAAATTATTCTTTTGTTTGGCCATCTTCAATTATAGCATAAGCAAACTTATAGCCATCATTTTTAAAACATAGCTTAAAATAGACAGCAGTCGAGGTCTGGGTATAGTAAGAGGAGTTCTCCAGATTCAGGGATTTTTAATCCAGCTTTCAGTGTTTGGAGTCAGTCACTTGAGTTTCAGGAATTTGAGTGTAAATACCCTGAAATTGCATGTCAAATTTGTGTATATAATGTACATAGTTGCATTTTTTTCTTGGAAGAGGGATATAGTTTTTATCAGTGTCTCAAAGGAATCTATGACCGCCCCCATCCCACTGCCATAAAAAAGATTAGGAATCACTGAGATGTACTGTCTCAGTTGAGAACTATCCTTATTAAATTAGAAGAGCAGTGTGGAGTAGATTAACGAAAGCCCTGCATCCTAAAAGTTCGAGGACTGCTATTTGAATGGAATTTTTATAAAATGTAGACTTCTGAAGAATAAGATAAGCACAGCAACATACCTCATTTTCTGAATCATTTGTATATGACTTTAAGGACAGTTTTCTCTCTGGTTAGTAGTTTATATTGGCTTAGAGATGATACATAAAGTACAGAGGATAAGCATGATTATGTTTGTATGATCATTTGTTTTTCCCTTGAGGAGAGAGTGTTGTGTGGGATAAACAGCAGGCTGGTGAGATAATCCATCATTTTGAAACCTGTACTCTGGTGATGGATGGATAGATTGGTAAAGTAACTCAATAATCTTCATTTTTTTCCCAGGTTATTCACAGATCAGTGAGCATTGTCGTTAATAAAGCAATGGAATGCTTTTGTGTCCTTGCCTGCATTATTCCTCAGGTTTAGACAGGCAAAGACTTTTAATTTGGGAATAATCTCTCATTAAAACTTATATTTAAGTATATGGTGTGGAGGATTTATTGCAACTCTTATGAGTATATTATAATTACATTGGTTACACAAATTATGCAGTTTGAGTTTCTATTTTAGTAATAGCCTCCTTCAGTGCTAATTCAGATACTAGATTATCCTTATAGATAGGCACACAAACTCACCCAATCCAGTTTTCTCCCCGTGTTACATGTGTATACTACTCCAGATCTTAAAATAATTTTAATAATTTGTATTAGAATGAAAAGTGGCTGGCTCCTTTTAGGGCAAGGCTGATATTTGAATTAAGGCTAGTGTTTGGAGCTGAAATTTTACTTTGATTAAACTGAAAGGTAATACTATATTATTACACAGACTAAATTTTTAAGAATCATTCAAAACAAGTCTAGACCCATCTTTTGGAGCCCATATACTATGGTGCAGGTGTATAGAAATGATATGGGTAGTGTATTTATTTTCAAGCTAAATTGAGGGTTGTCAATAAAAAACAAAAACAAAAGCAAAACAAAAACTAAAAGCAAAACAAAACCAAGGCAGCCAGATACAGGGATCTAAGGCTTTACTTGCTGGCAAGTATAAGTCTATGTTAGATAGCTGAATTTCCATGTGTTCTCTACTGTTCCCCTCTTTGTTTTTATTCCAGATGAACATAACACAATTAATGTGATTTTATACAATTGTAATGAAGCTATTCATTTTCAATTCTTCATCAGTTTATCTCCTACTTTCAAAGGGAATGCTCAAAAACTGAATCTTTTTATAAAATTCCTTGTCATGTTTCATAAACTTTATTAAGATTTTCCATGTGTTACAAAAGTACCAGTCTCAGAATTGGGTTCCAATTCTAGCTCTATCCTATTATTATTTGCATGGACTTGAGCACGCCATTTAAGTTCACAGAGCCTTATTTGTCTTGCCTATATTATGGAAAGGGTGATAACCTAATCTTACCTACTACCCTGAGCTACTTTGAGACTCAAATGCAATGATGTAAGGGAAAGTGCGTTGAATGTTGTCCAACACCAGTGTAGTCACATGACTTCACAGTCTTGATATTCAGAATGAGTGTTTTGGTGATTACTGAAACATTAATTTTTGTATGAAAGACTATTCATTTAGTTTATACAAACTGGATATGATATTAAAACTATGTTGATAGATATTTGCTGTATAAAATTTTAGTCATCTCTGTCTCTCCAGTAGTTCCTACAGCATAACCTTTTACAAGATGAGTGTTCCATTATTTTTTTTCCTTATTATCAAATTATGTATATTTTACTCATACACAGTCAAATGCTTAGAACTTAGGCTGGCATAAAATAGGTGCTTAATAAATTAAATTTTTAAAAAATTATTTAGAATTACCATAGAAAGAAATTAAATACTGCAGGACAGATACTATTTTTCTTTCATGCATTAGAGAAATAATTCGCAAAAGAGAGCTCTTTTGGAACTGAAATAATTAACATAGCTTTTTAGCCATTTTTCCTCCTTATTTCTCTATCCCTTCATGCTTCATCCTCTCCCCTCCCCTCCCCTCAAATTAGATGATAGGTTCACACTTGTGTAATATAATGAAATAGAATAAAAGTTTTGCCAGAAAAATATTTTTACATGGTAAAACTTCTCTGCTTTTAATCTCACCAATTTGGAATTCATAACAATTTGAATGTTTTTACTTTGTACTCTGTACATAAACTGTTTGGTAACCAAATGAATAGCATGAGCGGGAAGGTATGTTACCTTCTTATTATACCTACTCAAAAAACCAAAGTAGTTTCAACCATTTTCTAGAATGACTTCTGTAACTTGTGGCAACACTGGAAAGTCATAAACCTCTATTTTATAGTATGCGCTTAGACTTGGTATCCTTCAATTATTTCATACAGATTAGATTTTACTGTACAGATGCATGTGTATTTATAAACAGCCATATTTTTCGAACTTTTTGCTTTTTCATCTGGGTTTTTTTTTGACCCCCACCCCATCCCATGTTTGTATTTATTGAATACCTATTTGCCAGGTCCCGTGTTGCCTACTGGGAATATATCCGTGAACAGGACAGGTCTGTGCTTCAGATCTTTCCCTTTTCCCCCAATGCAGCCCATCCTCCACAGGCTCCACAGAGATCCAGAGCAATCTTTATAGATGCAGTTCTGATCATGTCCTGTCAGTGTTACCAGGCTGTAGGTTTTCAGATACAAGAGACCACATGTATATGATTTACTATTATATCCTCATGATCGATTTTAAAAGGAAAGTTTGACTCCGTGTGGCTATTTTTTTTAAGTAAATCTCTCTTAACAGTATTAGATTTTGAAAATATTCTTTCTTGAACCCACAGTCTGTAATCATGATCCTGTGTGCATAGACCCATTTTCTTCAGGTGCATTTAAAGAGGGAATTAACTCTAAAATAACATCTTTTGAATAGTACACATTTATTGAATGAATGACCAACTGTGATCTTAACTTTAACTTCTTACAGTGTATAGTATAGTGGTTAAGTGCACATAGCCTGGGGCCAGATTTTGAGTTTGAATCCTAGCTCTGCTACTTACCTACTGCTTAACCTTTCTGTTTTCCATTTTCCTCCTTTACAAAAAGGGAATAATAATAGTACCTACCTTATGGGGTTTTTATAAGGATTAAGGAAGTTAATATTTGCAAAGCTCTTAAAACGGTACCTGGCATATAATAAGCACTATATGAGCCATTGTTAATTAAAATAATTTCCAAACTGTGTTAAGTTGTGAATATATGAATTCAGATTCTTAGGTATAGTAGAGTAGTCCCAAATGCCTAATGAATTGAGAACCAGACTTCTTGCTGGAGTTTTTCCACCTCCCATGATGTTTTTATTTTTTTAATTTTTATTTTTTTCAAAAGATGATGGGTAAGGGGATCTTAACCCTTGACTTGGTGTTGTCAGCACCACACTCACCCAGTGAGCTAACCCGCCGTCCCTATATGGGATCCGAACCCGTGGCCTTGGTGTTATCAGCACCACACTCTCCCGAGTGAGCCACGGGCCAGCCCCCCCATGATGTTTTTAAAATCAGCACTTAACTGTCAGGCTGTACTACTCCTATAACAAAGGTGGATATACCAGGATCACAACTGCTACTGTCTCCAGTTGAGCCATAGTACCTACTCCCCTCCCTGGAATTAACTTTCTTGCTTGTCCTTTTTTGTGAAGTTAGACCTCACTCTTTTCCCTGCATTGTGGTACTGTGTGCTATGATGTTCTTCTTTCACAAGCAGATACAGATGAAAACAAGCATTAGTTTTCTTCGCACTCCAAAAGAAAAAATAAAAATCACCATTTAATGTTTAAAATGGACTCGTTAAGACCAAACTAAGGCAGTGCCTGTATGGTACAGATAAATCAAGTGTCAGAAGCATTTGGTCATCTGTTTTTACATTTCGACTGAAATATTCTGGCCAAAATGAGAATGCACTAGTTATCTCCAGTGCAGTTTCTGTTTTATAATAGAGAGCTAATAATTAAAACTGTTATGAGAAAAGAAATATTGTTTTATTTCTGCATAATTACTGTGGTAGAAAATAATTTTCCTCGGATATGTGAACTTTGAAACTTGTATTTTTAAGCCCCAGTAAACACACTGATGCTTATTGATATTCACAGCTAATTGAACGAACTGGATGTTTCTGATGATTTAGCCATTCTTTATGGTGATGGTCTTAATCACAGAAACGTACTAATTAAATTGGCCTGATCATTGCATTCAGAAAGGTTTTAAAAGTACCCTTATGTAATGAGATTAAGAAATATTAATCTTTCAACCTTGCAGATTAAATTTGAGCTTCTATTCAGTTTGTTCCCCCTGGAAGATATCAAAGGAACCATGGATAAAATCTCTCTATAAATATGAATATTTGCTCTAGTGGTACAAAGCTAAGTTTGCACACTTATGTGACTTTAATTCCTTTATGCCAGTTTGGAACATATAGTTTATTTGTTGAAACAGCATGAAGAAAACACTTGTCTATCAGAAATCAAGCTAGCCAAAAAGAGGTTACCAAAGACAGCAAAGGACAAAAACATAGCTCAAGGTAGTTGGGCAGCTTTGAGTTGTCTTTGTGGCAAGATGTCCTCTTGTTCTTCTAAGAATTGAACAAACAATCAGCAGTTCTCAAATCCTTTCTATATCAGCACACACAATGGATGCGTTTGTATGTTTGGCCCATTTCCAAGGATATACCCAGACTTTTTATAGGCTTTGGTAGATAAGAGAGGCTGTAGGCTCTGCATAGGTCCCACTGTGACACCACTTTTTTCTCCCACAGACTTGAGGCATACAGACCACCAACATTGAGAACCACCATTTTAGTGAACTCAGCATGGAATTCATAATAGATCTGTAAGTCATCTAGGAGTGATGGCTTTTACTGATCTTGTTAGATGGAAATTGGCTTATTTATAGGCAGTATGTAGGTTTCCTTATGTTTTAAAGAAAATGTAATTTTAGATGTCTTGTTAGGAAGAAAAAGATAGTATCTAAGATATATGGACTATAGTGCTCTTTGGTTCTGGATTTTTATGTCTTTTAGTTTTGTAAAGAAAATTGAAAAGCTGTATTTTTGGCAATGCATACATTAGGTAAACATAGTATTTCATTTATTCTTTTGCTATTTTCTTTCCTAACCTGTTCCTGCACAGTTTCTAGTTGTACCTTGCAGCAAGTTGACTTTTTTTTTTCCTTGAAATACTTTTTTCTTTTTCCTATAAAAATAATACATGCTTATGATAAGGAATTTGTATAGTACAGAAGGTATGAAGAACATAAAAATTAAGTGGATAATTATTTTTATCAGAATCACCTCGATTCATTTTGGTTTGTTTTTAAAAGGGCTTACATAAGCCTCATCATCTTTATTTTTACCATCGTGTTACTTACTTAGTATCCCAACCTTAATTTATGCATTGTGTCATTACTACTCTAATGCTTGAAAACTTAAATTCCTCCAGATTGCTCAGTATGGTATCATTTTGTAAACAAGTTTGTTGTTTGTTTGAAAATTCTAAAGCTTTTTTCTCCCTACCATAGCCTCTAATATCACAAGTACATTCTACCTTTTCAGTATTTACATAGTTTGTTGACAAAGGAAAAAACTCTGATCCTTCTGCAAATAACTTGATAAAAACTTGAATTTCCCTTGAGAGGAAGAGTTACAAGAGGTAATAAACTTGAGTCTATGTATTAGGAAAATTAAGTTATGGGAAAGGATACTCTCTCTCTCTTTCTCTTTTTTTCTTTTTCTTTTTTGAGTGTTATCACAAGATTCTAGTGAGGACTGGGGCTAAGAGAGTAGATTTCAAAAGTCAACCCATCAAAGTTGAGGCTTTTTTCCCAAGAAAGTTGGAATAGAAAACAGTTTAATGTTTATATGCTACTTTCTGCAAGAGTGAAGAATACTAGTGATTATGACTATTAAATTAGAAAGGAGGCATTTCAGTGAAATAAACCTTTTCTACATTAGGGGTTTTTAAGAACAAACCTGTAAAAGGCATACAACAAGGAACTTAGACCGTGGCGACTTGTACTGGTTCTGATCTCACTTTCTTCTACCTGTTGACTATATCCCCTTTGAAATGGATCTCTTCCCTGGCCAAAGATTGAGCTCCTAAACCTGTCTTGCAAATATGTACTCTTGGTCACCAGAGGAACCTAGTAGAAGCGGGGATAGTTCATTGTCTGTCACTACCTATACATTTGCAACATTCTGACGTTCTTTGGTAGCCATATGAGTTTTGTCCATTATCCATACACATACTCTCACACTCAAAGCATGTTAGGTATGGGTGTCAGTAAGGGAGTTTTTTACCAAAGACCTAAAACTGATATTACATGAAAAATTAGGAGAGCAATTGACTATAAACTCAGGCTCTCTGTTTTAGCATATGCAAATTTAGAATAAAAATTATAATTCATTAAATAAGTACATATTAAATGTATTTATTAAATACATATTAAATGTATTTATCCTAGCTCTTTTGGAGATGTTAGGGATACCCTGTTGAAAACAGAAAATCTCTTGTTGGGGATGATGTTGAGGGCTATGGGACAGAGAGACAGTAGACAAATATGATTTAAGAGAGTGAATGTTCTGTGAAGAAAAGGAAATAGAGTAATAGGCCAAGAGTGACTGGTGGCAGGGCTAGGGAGGGATGCTCCTTTAGAGGGGGCAATGGTCAGGTAAGGCCACTCGGGGTAGCATTTGAGTGTGTAGTGATACCAGAATATGATAGTAAGATGTGAGCTTTTGAAAATTTGAGGGAAGAGCTCCCTAGGCAGCAGGAACTAAGGTGAAATCTTTAGATACACAGAAAGGTTAATGTGACCGGAGCAGTGTGAGGGAGTTAATCAGTAGTGGTTTTTGTGACAATACCCCAAGCGAGGCCATTGGTGAGCATACAAATCTACCTGTTTCTTTGCAGCATCACTGTACCTCCGTAATTTCTTATATTCAAACTTTATGTCTTTTGAAATATGATTTCCTGAGTTTGAGGATTACATTTTACTTTTGTATGAACATATTCATCATATTTAATTTGTTTTATTGGTTTGATGTAGTTCTATGATTAAACAGCTTTGATGATAAGACCTCAGCTGAAGGGCTGGGGAACTTTTAAAAAAAATAAAATGAAGCATTAAACCCAGGACACAGAATGTTCTGTGTGTAAAAATAGATTAAATGAGAATAATATATTAATGTGAGCCCTTGCCATTTTTCCTCTGATCTCCCTCCAACCCGTCAGGGCCTTGTGCCCAGTATTTATCTTAAGGGGCAGAGGTGGTCTCTTGCCACCTTCAGAAAAAACTCTGGGTAAGGCAAAGACCTACTGTTCCTTTTTTATATACAGAACCCCACATATATAATTTTAGAAATGAAAACATTGCCTTACATTTTACATTTATGAATTTGGGGAATATTTTCAAAGATTCTTTTATGTTTTTAATTTCTAATGCATTAATATAGTTGAGTTTTTTTGTAATTTCAAGATTAGTACAAATGAATATGTATAAAGTAGCTCTTCTATTTTGAAAATATAGTGAAGAAGAGACACTTTCTGTTTTGTTGGATTATTTTGGGTGCATTATATCCACATAGTATATTTCTCTTGTAGCAGCAGATGCGGTAACCCTGACACCTATCTTCTTTCTTGTTACATTAGTTTTTAATTAAAGAAAACAACTAGTTGAAGGCGGTTACATTCTGTGTAATGTAATGAAGATTTATTTTGGAAGTGACCTTCACTTTATTAGCTGAAGCAGTAATCAGCAGAATTAATAGAATAATCAAATTATATACAAACTCATAAATCATCTTGAATAGTGCTGTCAAAAGTTCAGCTATTAATGGGTCCTATTGTTTTGCCGCTGTATTAAAAAATTACAACTGCTGATTCCTACCTTGATAGAACTAAAATTGCTTTTTTAGAGGCTATCTTGGATGGGGGCTACCAGCCAAAAATTTTCACAACTCTTAATTTATCTGTAATACAATTTGATGTCACTAGGGCAAAGTTGAAATTCAGTACAGTGTTGATATGCTCTTTTTCAGTAAATTCTGACTTATTGTTGGAAGTAGTACTCAATTAATTAGAGTTATATTGGTCTAAATGTCTGTTGTTTGGGGTTAATAGCATCAAAGAGTTAGGTTATCCTCCAGATATATATAATTATCTGAATAATACATTATGTGGATATTATGTTGTTTTTGTGAATTTTCCTAGAGCTTGTTCTAAACAAGTAATTGAAGTGGCAGTTTAATAATTGAAACTTAAACAGAAAAAGTATCTCATTATACTCAGTACTTCATATATCTCAAAAACTATTTGCATGGATTCCCATGTTCTTTGTAACTTTAATTATAGTGGGACAAATGGGAAATTGCTTGCTGCTGAGCTTTGTATATTTGTAGTTGCATCTATGGGAATGGTAGGTCTTGACCACTCCTGTCATGGAGTTAGTGATACTTAAAAACAAGTTTTTGTCACAGCTTTGTGCAGTCAAGTATTACACTCTCTCAGAGCCTATTAAAATAAACTAAATTTATTTTTTTTTAAATCCAAGACTTTGTGAAGTTAGAAAAGAAGTCGTCATTTTTTAAATTAACGTGCAGTATAATTATGTTATTTTGTATACTTAAGAGTGACATTTTCATTTTTTTAACTCTAATTTTGACAAAAGAAAGACATGCTCACAAGTGAGGAAAATTGTCTTTAATCTGAGTTATTAGTCAGACACAGATATTAATTTTAAATAAATGACCATTGCTTTTTTTTTTCAAATTTGTGTTTCCATTGTGTTAATTACAGAATGTTCCAAAACTTCTGTGAACTTTCTGAGGAGTGTGAAGATTCTCTCAGTATTAAATGGTAAATAACTGAGGTATAAAATGTGTGAGTGTTCTAAATAAGAGGAATTCAGAATAAGGTTTAAATTTTCATTTATCACTGGCTTTCCTAGGTGGGTTCCCCCCCAGAAGCCTCTCTAAATTCACAGGCTTTCCCAAGATACATTTATTACTTGTTACAGTTGATTGGAATGGAAACACCCCACTAGTTTTCAGAAAAATGAATTGTGACCACTTCAGAGCATCAGATACCTTTCTCTCTTTCCATATTTTCTAAAGCTAGTAAAATGAATGGGCACTCTCAGAATTCTACCAACTTTGTTAATATTTGCATTTTGCTGACTTTGACTGTTGTCCTCTTCTTTTAGAAGATCCATATTTTAAATTTTAATGCTAAATATTGTTGAGCATAGAACATTCATGACAAGGTAGACAAAATTATCAAACTGAAACTTAGAGGGGTTGCAATCACACGTGTCTACAGGGACCAGGTAGGTCACAGAAAGGAAGCGAAGTGGGCTGGAAGAAGGCAATAGGGAGTGGTAGAGACCATGGCAAACTGCAGAGCACATGACCTATCAAAGGGAGCAGCTACTATGTGATCGTAGGTCTTGATCACAGACCCAGTGTTGCCAGATCCAGATTTTCCTTTTTTTCAAAGAAACCAGAGATTCAGATTATTTATGCAAAGGTAACTTTTTTTTTAAAACTGTCAGGTCAGACACAACTTATCTGTGGTCTGGATTTATCCCATGGACTGCCAGTTGGCAAGTCCTTGCTATAGTTAAACAATTTTTATTTTTATATTTAAGAGGATGATACCTTTCATCACACTTTAAAAAAAATTATTATTATGGCCATTCTAAAATGCTTCTTCATTACATCGAACTCATAGTTAGCAACTATGGTGGGTAGTAAATTTATACCATACATACACCACCTGAGAGTCTAGACTTGGATTTTGACTTATTGTATATATTGAACATTCCAGTGGTATTTTTCATGTTACACGTTGACAGCCTAGAAATTCTGGGGTTAACCTTTGACTCTGTCCTAGTTACTGTGTCATTTCTTTTTAATCGGTTGGAGTATGCTTATCTCAGTTTCCACTCTTCTGCCATGGTCCAGGGCTTATCATTCCTGGATTTTTTCTATAACCCCTAGCTGCTCTCATGCTTCCATTGTCTGCCTCCTTCATTGAGCCAACATGTCACTTCCAGTTGCAAATCCAAACACTTCTACCTACTTTTTAACCCACTTCCATAATTATTTCATCCTTTAACTCCTCCCTGTCATTTCGCAATTTGTACATCCATTCAGTCATTCAGGTATCCATGTACATTCACATCTTTCTGCCTTTTCTCATATTTTCCCACTTCCTAAAATCCGCCCGCAGCAATCTAACCTGTTTCTCTTCAAGGCTTTACTCAGGTCAGTCATAAGATCTTCTTCCACTACCTAAGGCTACTAGAAGCTGTGTGCTTTTAAGCAAGTAGTTTATCCTCTCTGATGTTCTGTAACAGAGAATTAAGTCTAGCTCTTTTAAAGGTTTCTCTGGTTCTGAAATACTGTAACTCCTTCTCCAGTGCATGCTGTCTTCTCTCATTTCTGAACTCCTTTATTATAGTTCTAATCTCTACTACATAGTTTAGTTTTTAATTCTTCTCTAATTGTTACTTACATAATTTGTCTCATATGCTTAGCAGAGGGCTAAATCCAGGACTTATGCTTTTGCATCTAACGCAGTGCAGGACCCTTAATAGGTGGCTAGTTGGTTGATTTGTGCAATTTCAGTCCTACCCACAGCCCTAGGTGAATCATGGCTGACAGCTGTACCTTCAGTTCCTAGCTAGTACCATTAACCTTTGAAATGAAAAGGCTTGCAGGCCTTTCCTAGAATTTGCCTAACTTAACTGAGTATACTTCATTTTATTTCACTATATAAGTTGGCACATGCCAACAAAGGAAAAAAAAGTGAAGTATCTAGGATCACAGACAGCTGGGTCATTTTGCACATGAACCATCTCGGTTTAAAATGTAGCAGGCAGTCCTGAACAGGGGTTCCTTTTGGGAGGGGACAGTTAAAGAAAATGAGTTGATCTGGGGAGTGAAGAAGGGGCAGAAGGTACATAGTTTCAAGAAGCAGCCTAGGAAGCACAGAGCAGTGAGGCTAAATGTTACTTTGGCCTGACAGTCAAATTTGTCATAAATAGCTAAAGGGTGAAATTCTTGAACATATTACCCACAGGAGGAAAGAACATGGTTTTTGTGAGGTAATTATACCTCAGCCATCTGACAGAGTTCTTTGAGAGGGGTAAATAAAGTGTGAACAAGGGGGAGCCAGTAAACATTTGGATTTTCAGGAAGTCTTTGATAAGATTTTATACCAAAGACTGCTTTAAAAAATAAATGTTCGTTCACCATGGGGTCGGGGATAATGTTTAGTCGTGCCTAGAGATCTAGTTTAAACACAGGAAGGAGGTGGTTTAAATGAGCTCTTACTTGCGTGAAGAGTTTTATAGTGTGCTTTCCCGAGAATCAACGTTTGGTCTTAAGTTTTTGGGTTTTTTAAAACATTTTTATAAATGATTAGAGTCAGCATAGTAACTCCCCATCCCACTCCCAGCCACTTTCCAGTGAGCTTATAGATGATAAAATGCTAAGTTGAAGAGGATTCTCTGAAGGACTGTTTCACAATGGCCGTATGTAAAAGCAGAATAGCACAATTGGCTGTGTCTCTAAGACGATGATCTCTGCACATATTTTTCAACCCATGAAAGGGATCTAGGAGTCATTACATAGGGCTCTCTGAAGTCATTAGTTTTGGGTATTCTTGTTTCTGCATTCAAAA
This sequence comes from Galeopterus variegatus, assembly GCF_000696425.1. Classification (NCBI taxonomy): domain Eukaryota; kingdom Metazoa; phylum Chordata; class Mammalia; order Dermoptera; family Cynocephalidae; genus Galeopterus; species Galeopterus variegatus. Next base: position 176,400 of record NW_007727716.1, on the reverse strand, counting down.
AGACTCACATAATACTGGACATAGCTATGAAGGGCATTAGAAATAAAAGAGAGGAGTATATTCTTATTTGGATTTGAAACGGATGCCTTTTTTCTTGTGTATTATTTATGCAATTTGAGTTTTCAAGGCTAGGCAGCAAAGTGGAAGAAGGATTTAAATAATGTTTCAGAAATATATCAGGTACAGAGTGTCAAACCAGAGAAAGAGGCTGAGAAAGGAGATTGATCACAAGAAATCTCACAGAGAGTCTAGGTAGGTTTACTACAGACTTGTCTGCTGCATCCCCAAAGTTTGAACCTAGGGCTTCCTTGTGAATTTGCTTAAGTAGATGTGTGGTAGATAATAAAGACTGGGTTGTTAGCCTTAGTTTTCAGAATGAAATTTTAATTTTATTAGGAGTTTAGTTTAAATTATAATCTGTTTAAAGGGTTGTCAGGAAACACCAGTGTTTTCCCGTCAAAAGTTCTGTTGTTTCATAGTGATAAGCTATATTGAGGAATCACTGAGTTGGCATGGTACTTCTGGCCCTTATACAATCCAAGGAGCCACTGTTCATATGAACTGTAGATATGGAGCCTATGTTGTGACCCAAGCATATAAATTGACCCCCAATATTTTGGAAAGCTTTAGTTTTTAAAGATTGAATGATGTCTTGTACAATTTATGCTAATTTATTCTGAACTCCTGGTGCAGTTATTAATACAGATCTGTTTCTGTCATCCAATACATAGTTTTTTTGTGACTTTCCTATAGAAGGTTAAATTTAAGGACAGCTGGAAAAGCTGAAAAAAATGAATATATCATCTACAGAATGTCAACAAGAACAGAGGAAGCTAGATATATGGCTAAGATCTATAAAATAGAGGAAGTTTCTGGGAGTGAGTTTTCTGAAGGCTGTGTATTGCTTTTTGACAGCTTTTTCTAAGTTAAGCATGATGAGTATGCCTTCCAAGAGTGACAGCAGTGCCTAAAGGGCAATCTATCTGTCCACACCTTTCCTTGAGTGTGAAATCTGAATCGGAAGCATTGAACTCAGATGCTTGTGCCACATAATTTCTCTAGTTATCAACAGTGCTGTGTTCTTCCAGGTCCATGGTAACTCCTTGAAGGCACAGAAACTGATTTGTTCCTTGTGTCCTCTTATCTAGAAATTAGTACCCAGAGTATTAAGTAGTAATCTTGATGAAAGGTCAGAAGATAGTGGTTGTTGAGGATGGTAACAATTAGCTGTCTCTAATAATCACCCAGCCCTCCCCAACCATGTGGAGTAAGGGTGCTTCCAGAGTACCCCTTGAAAGCAATACCTGTACAGGAAGATTGTCAGGCTCGAGTGGTTACATTGGATTGTTATTCATTTTGGGGGTGAGACTGCTCGCATATGTGAATTACATTAAACTTGTTTTCAGAAAGACATCTCTCTGTTATATCCAGTCCATCAGCAATTCTTGTCACCTTTATGTCTTAACTATGTCCCCAATCTCTCCATTTGTTCATCTGCATTGCCACCACCTTGCTTCAGGTCACTGTCATCTCTTGCTTTGTCTACGGCAGACATAACTGGCCTCTTCCACTCTTGTCCCTTTGACAATTCTCTACACAGCAGCCAGGCCCATCTTTTAAAAAATATAAATCAGATCATGTCGCTGCCCTGCTCAAACACCTTGTGGTGGCTTCTCATTGTACTTAGAATGAAATTCAAAGTCTTCACCCTGGTCTTCAAAATTTTGCATGATCAGGCCCTTGACTGTCTCTGTGATCTCATTTCATACTACATCTCTATCTATATACTATGTTCCAGCCCCACTGGCTGCCTCTCCTTCAAATACACTGAGCTAGTTTGCACTTCAAGTTTTGAAATTTGCTGTTCCTTCTGGTTGGGATGTACTTCCTCCACATCTTCACGTGGTTGGTTTCTTCTGGTCACCTGGGTCTCAAATATCAGTTCTTCAAAGAGGCTTTCCCTGGTTACCCTAACATTCCAACCACAGTATCACCCTCACATTATCCTGTTTTATTGTCTTCAGAAAACTTACCATTATCTACTATTACCTTATTTCTTGTTTATTGTCTCTCTTTTGCACTAGTTAAGTTATATGACAGCAAGGACAGCTATTGTTTTATTTAATTTTGTATCCACAGTGCCCACAACTACATTTGGTGCATAGTACCCCTAGTTCCATAAATATTTGGGAATGAAGGAGTAAATCTCAGTGCTTGTCACTCTCAGCTTGAACAGTTCTTTTAGAACAGGTCCCTCCTCGGAAGGTAGTCGAATTGACCAGGTGCCTGCATTGCTTAAATTCTGTTGGAAGAAACTACAGACCTTGAACACCTGGAGGCAGATTCTCGCACAGTCAGTAAGAGCAGTGTAACGTACAAACCTCACATGGGTGGTACAGTCTGTAATCATTGTCCCTGTTGCTACAGAAGGTGATAGCTAACAAAAGCTACAACGTATTGAACACTTACCATGTACCAGGCACAGAGTAAACACTTCATGTGGTTTAACTAATCGATGTGGCAACCCTATGTGATAGGTATTACTATCCCAATTTTATAGTCTTGAGAACTGAAGCACTGTCACATAGCTAGTATGTGTGGGAACCAGGAAAGGAATCTAGGCAGTCTGACTCCAGAGTTAGAATGCCCACATTGATTTCACAACCACCTCCAAAGACTTGATCTCTGTGCAATTTGCACATCATGACAGATTATGCACTTGACTTCTAGTGACCTGGTAGTTTTGATTTTGGTGATCACTGCTTGCCAAATAAACTCCCTTGGGTTCTGGCACCATGACCAGTATCAGGTAGGGCTTATCATTTTGGCCATACTGGATCACTGTGAATGAGGCCATGTCATAGTGGAGCATTTGTTCAAGGGCTTTTTTGGTGTCTTGTTGAATAGAGTCAAACCTCATAGATAATGAATCCCAAAAGCTTATAGCAAGGGATGAGGCCTGGCTTGGGATTGTTTTGAACATTACTGTTTCCTGAAGCTGCATGAGTCATTGCCTATTATTTAGCTCTTGCTCTTGAGAAGGCATTTCATTTGGGCCAGTAGGAAGTCTGTGCTGAGTTGGATGACAATAGCTTGAATCTTAGCAGAGATCTTGGGGAGAGATGATGCTTTGACTTATATGCTGCCTTCCCAGGAGGCAGACCCACCAAAGCAAAAATGCAGCGTCTGCTTCTGACACCCACCATCCAAATACTTCCCTTTCCTCTACTTCCTGCTCAAGAAAGATGCCAAACACAGAAAAAAAAAAGGTGGTAGTGTAAGTGAACACTCTGCTAAGGGATATAAATATGTGACCAGTAAACATGATGTAGTAATATAAATATGCAATATAAATATATAACCCATAAACATGCTATATGATATATATATATATATATATATATATATATATATATATA
>NW_007727716.1:162624-172917 GCF_000696425.1 Galeopterus variegatus | reverse complement strand
TATATATATATATATAAAAACTGCATTTATGGTGCATATGCACACATGCGTGTGTGTAAACAGCACTGAGACTTTTGGGGACCCCACCCAAGTGAGTGTGTATATTTAAGCATATCAAAATAAGCACACACATACATGTAGGTCTTTCTATACACATTTTGCAGACCAGCAGGCACTGGCTAAACATGATAGAAATCTCAATATGGTGTTTTAAATGTAGTGCTATGATAAATGTATATGTATGTATATATAGTTACAAGTAACACAGTTGAGCTTTGTATAGGTAGATGCAATCACTGAAGCCTTATTGCATCTCACGACTCTTAGACATGCCTGATTTCTGTGGAATGGAACTGCTGCTTTGTCAGTTTACAGTTTAAGCTTGGGTGTCACTGAAGCACAGTGATGATGATCAATGGCCATTCAGATTTTTCTCTTGTGACAGACCTTTTTTGTTTGGTTTGTTTTTAGTGGCATTTGATAAAGTGTTCAAATGTATTTTTGTAGTGACTTTTTGAGACAGTATTTCCTACTGTCTTTAGTATATTTGTAGATTTCTTTTTAGATAAGTCTCATAAAATTTATACTTGCTTGACTCTGGGCCCCATATTGCCCTATAGAAGGGAAGTGTACAGAGTTGCCTTGCCAAGCATTATGTTAGCACCAGGATGGCTGCTATAAATTGCACCAAAGCTAGGGCCTAACTGGAATCTCAGAGGTATTTTTTTGCCCTCTTCAGTCGCTTAAATGTCTATCACTAAGGTATGTTAATCCTTGGGTCTCTAGGCTGCCATTTAATGCACTGGAAGGTGTGGAGCCTTATTACCTCCAAAAAGTTCATGGTAAAGTGTTTATCTTCTACTCACAGCATTTTATTTATTTAAAAATCTCTAGCTTGCCAATATGCTATATAAATTACTTTTTAAAGTGTAGATTGCAGGGTATTCATAATTTGCCAGGTATTCTAAAGAAAAGCATTCCCAGGTTTATACTTACTTTGAGCTTATACTTTGTCTAAAATGAAGTCACGTATATAATCCGTTTAACATGTACAGACAGAAAATAAACATGTATTTTTTTCATAGACAAGAATGTATAGTAGAAATTGAGGGATTATTTTACTCTCTGAAATACTTTTTACAACTTGACAGGAATTAGAACAACTCTGAGAGTATCTTTGATCATCTGACTCTACGTTGCTTTCCTTCATAATGTCATAAAAGATGATACTGACAATGAGGCAGGTTAGTGTGATGGTTGGTAAACAGAGAAGCCTCTGGGAACAGATCATTTGGATTTTTACACCAGCTGAAATGTCATTTACTAAATGGCCTTGAGCAAGTCTCTTGACTTCTTCCTTCCTCAGTTTCCAAATCTGTAGGGTTGTTATAGGATGCATTGTGTTAATACCTGTAAAGCATCTGGCATGTAGTAAGCATTCAGTGCTAGCCCTGATTATTATTTGTATTGTTGTTGTAATTATTGGCTGTGTGCCCCAAAGAGCAGTGTGTAGCCAGCAGTTATTTCCCCACATGTAATTCCCTACTTCTGATGTAAATGACTGCCATTTGAGTTTTGAATGGAGGTGTCATGAACTCCTTACTACTGTGCTTTTCCCCCCTTACAAAAGGTTTCCTCTGTTGCCCATTACCACCAAATAGCAACCCCCCATCAAAAAGGTTTTTATAAATATTAAGTATGGGGCCGGCCCAGTGGCGCACTCGGTAGAGTGCGGCGCTTGGGAGTGCGGCGGCGCTCCCGCCAAGGGTTCGGATCCCATATAGAGACTGGTCCGCTCACTGGTTGAGCGCGGTGCGGGCGCGACACCGAGGGTTGCGATCCCGTTGCTGGTCATGGTATGGGCGTGACACCGAGGGTTGTGATCCCGTTACCGGTCATGAAAAAAGACAAAAAGGAAAAAAAAAAAAAATTAAGTATGGGAATGACTGATAAGAATAGCATACAGAGGAGTCTATCAATGCCCTCATTTCACCTGGTACATCTTACAAACTGGTTTTTGTCACTTGGGCATAAGATACATGAAGAAAATACACAGAGGTGAGAGAAAGAATAAATGCCACCATTGTGAGCTACACATATCTCCCCCTTTCTAACAGGCAAGACTGGTATGGGGGAAAAACCCAAGTAGAAACAGTATGGAAAACATACATGCACATGCAACTGTACGCCTTTGCAGTTGCAGAAATTTATAATAGATATCAAGTCATTCTTTCCAAGAGCACAGAATACTTCTTATTTTGTGCTTATTTAAAATTAAGAGAAAATTTGGTTGGATTATCATGACTATGTCTCATTATTAGACGTATTCCTCTATAATATTATAATATGCCCCATTATCCACATTAACCAGTTCTTAACATTCTTTACATTCTTGTGCTTCTTCCGTATAGTATATATGCACTGTTAATAAATCATATTGTTAAAAACCAGATGATTTTTTGATGGCTTACTAAGATAAGTACTTATAGATGCCTCAATTACAGTTTATATTTAAATGTATTTTTCAGAGACCCCATTTAGTCTCAAAAAACTTCATAAAAATTAATTTTCCAAACAAAAGGATAATTGATAATTTATATACTAATGTAACAATACATTTCATAAACATTGTCATATATAATGAAAGGAAGTCTTTATTGAAAATTACATTTAATTTTAGTTACATGGATTTCTCAGGCTTTTGATAATATGGTGATAGTCTGTGGCCTAATGTTTTATAATTTTTTTTTTAAAAAAAGATGACCAGTAAGGGGATCTCAACCCTTGGCTTGGTGTTGTCAGCACCACGCTCAGCCAGTGAGCAAACCGGCCATCCCTATATAGGACCCGAACCCACGGCCTTGGTGTTATCAGCACCGCACTCTACCGAGTGAGCCACGGGCCGGCCCATGTTTTATAATTTTTTAACCTTATTTAACTTCCTTATAGAACTTGATTCTGAATTAGGTTCCTTTGTTTTCATTGGAATCTGGGAAGACATTTAAAAATTGTTGTTCCCCAATGGGGAATTGATGCAATAATAAGATTGTTTTCTCTAATGGAGATAGTGTGTGTGTGCGCGCACATGCGCGTGCTTAACATCATCCAATCTGACTGAAATGAAAAACTCAGTAGGTCAGATAATTGCTCATCTTTAGTTGCTTACGAAGAGCTTGGAAACAGTGGTGCTACCACTCACATGTTGTAAAGATATCCCCAAGCAAATGAGAACATTGATTGTGTGGTTCATAGTTTTAACTTGCTTGTCCATTTTTGGGCCTTAACCTAAATTAGCCTGTTTATGTGGAGTGTGCCAGTAATATATATCATGTGCATATGGGCTATTTCAGTATCAGCAGGAAATTTATCGGGCTGATTGTCTTGATCACATCACCTTCCTCTGTATCAGTATTCCTCATCAACAACAGGAAGCAGAGTACCACTTTGCAAATTTAGCTAATCAGTCTAACAGAAAGATAATTTTTTCTAACCCTCTTGAGAATCTATATAGTGTAACTTAAATAATATTAGGTATACCAGCACAATTAATAAATATTGTTCCTTAATTTGATATGACTGGTAAACAAGACTAACAAGAATAGAAGATATCTTGTAGCTGGTGTCCTGGGTAAAATTCATAGTCTTAACAGTTTTTCAAGCCCATGAAATTTTGCTCGCTTGCTCTAATATGCCCTTTTTTGTATTATTTTAAATTTTTCAGTGGAAAAAATGCTGATTTCCTTATAACAGTGGTGTTCTGTAACAGAAAGAATTATTACCTATGCTCTATCAAAGCTAGCTTGATCATGTCCACTAAAGTGATTAAATTTAGAAAAACAATAGAAATGTTATGCCATACTTGGAGATTGTCACTGATCTCTACCATTCATTCATATTTTTGTACTATTTAGATTATGAAATAATTTAAGAATATTTTAGAAAGTACAGAGAATAATATAAAGAACATCCATCTACTCACTCAGTTTTGTCAAATCTTAATATTTTGCCATATATTTACTTTAAGTATTTTTTTTAAAGAAACTGAGCAATTGAAATATCTGGTATAATTTTTATTCTTTTCCTTCCCAGAGGAACTACTGTCCTGAATTTGGTGTTTATAATTCTCTTAAATGTTTGTATACTATATATATATATAGTATTATTTTACATATAAGGTTTTTGAATCTTTTTATAAATATCATCACTCTGAAGGTATTCTTCAACCCAGGTGTTATGTTTTTGACATTTATCCATGTTGACGGATGGTGCTGTAGTTTATTCATTTAAATTGCTTATTCTCTTGTCTGATGTGAGAGGCTAGACAATTATACAGTTAGAGGGTGTAGGCCCCATAAGACTGTCCACATTTCTGACACCAAGTGCAAGTTAGGGAGTTTTGCAAAACCAGACTCAGGTTTGATAAGTTGCTAGAAGGGCTCACGGGACTCATTGAAACAGTTATGGTTTATTACAGGGAATGGATATAGATTGAAACAGTCAAGGGAAGATGTGCTTGAAACAAAGCACATGGGGGTTCCAAATGTGGTGTTTCCCGTTGTCTTCTCACCATAGAGTCAGAACAGTGTTACTCTCCAAATGTCGATTTGTGACCAACCAAGGAAACTCACGTGAACCTCAGTGTTCAGAGATTTATTGGAGCTCCATCACTTAGGCATGACTGATGGCCCTTGGGACTGATCTCAGTCTCCAGCCCCTCTGGAGGTTGACTGATATATACCATGTAACCCAAAGCCCCCACCCTAAATCACATTGTTGGTCTTTCTGACATGGCCAGCCCCTACCCTAAGACTATCTGGTGTGGCCAGCCGTCACCCGAAATCATATTGTCAGACTGGCTGGTGACCTAATTCTACCAGGCGAACAGAGACACTTCTTTCAGACATGGCATTCCAAAGGCTTAGAGATCACCTCCCAGAAGCCAAGGACAAAGGCTAGACCTTTTGGGATAGGGTGAAATTATTTACTATACATTTGAATATACCATATCTCCTCTTGATGGATATTTGAGTTGGGTGTTATATATATTTATAACTTCTTTATAAATATTCATTTAATTCACCAATGAACCCTATATGAATAAATGGTATTATTCTTATTCTGCAGTTGAGGAAAATAGGATAGAGAGGCTGAATATCTTGTTCAAGGTCACACAGCTTGTAGGTAGAGTAGTTGGCATATAAATCCAGGCAGTCCAATATCCTTTCTCTTAACCACTATGCTATGTTGCCTTAAAACAGTGCAGCAACAAATGTTTTTTTGTACATCTTCTTGTACACATGTATGAGAGTTTTTCTAAGATACATACCTAACAAGAGGATTGCTACACTATAGAAGTATACATCTTCAATTGTACTAGATACTGCTAAATCGATATCCAAACTGATATTTTTAAGCGCTTACTAATATATCTGCACATCTCTTTCCCAGTCTGTAGCTTGTCTTTTCACTTTCTTTTGTTGTCCAGATGTTTATAATTTTAAAGTGCTACATTTTTTTTCAAAATTTTTACATATGATTTTTGCATCTTTTTGAAGAAATTTCTTTCCCCGAGCTCATAAATATATCCTCATGTTATCCTTCTAAAAGTTTTGCTTTTTATATTTATGCCTTTCTTCTACATGGAATTGATTTTGAATATGGTATAAAACAGGGATATACTTATTTCCCCTGTATGGATAATCTGTTATACCCAAACATTTTTTTTCAATGGTCTATTTTTCCCCCATAGTTTGTAATGCCACTTCTGTCATAATTATTTCCATGTATGTCTGGGTCTTTCTATTAGTCTCTTATTGCTGCCGAAACAAACTTAGTAGCTTAAAACAACACTAATTATCTTGCAGTCCTGGAGGTCAGAAGTTTAAAGGGTTGGCACGGCTGTGTTCCTACTCAGGGGTCTAGGGGAGAACCTGTTCCTTTCCTTTTCCAGTTTATAGACTGCCTGCATTCCTTGTCATGTGTCCTTCTTCCAGCAGTGGCATCACTCTGACCTCTGCTCCCATTTCCACATCTTTTTCTCTGTCTTTGATCTTCCTGCCTACTTTTTAAAAAGGATTCTTGTGATTACCTTGCATCCACCAGGATAATCTAGCCATCTCGAGAACATTAATTTAATCACATCTGTGGAGTCCTTCTTGCCATGTAAGGTAACATATTCACAGTTTCTGAGGATTAGAATGTGGACATCTTGGTGGGGGGTGGCAATTATTCATCCTAATAAAGTCTCCTTTCTAGACATTCCATTATTCTATTCTTACATTTTTGATTTATGTATTTTAAGCATACTCTTTTTATAATCTCTATCTCACAATTCTATCCGAATAAAGTTTTTTTTGGGGGGGAGGGGTTAATCCTGCTGTTTGTTGTGTATGCTAATTCTCACTCAGGGTAAGATATGTTTATTCATGTATTATATAATTGTAGAAGATAAGCTATCAGGAGACTCGATCTGTGGCAATCTCATGTGGCCTGGGTTGAAGACATATCCCACCAGAAAGCTTTAGCAATTGCTTCCACCAAGTCTCTGGAGTACCACTGACCCAGAGCCACTTTTCATGTTTTATTGGTTAAGGGTTTCTTGGTTCATGTAGTGATGTAATTTTAAACCCCCAACCTATACGAGAGCAGACCACTGGTTATAAATACAGAGGTGCAATCTTCGTTCACCCAGGGCTTAAGATGAAACAAGTTTTTTTTTTTCCTCTCCCTCTTTTAGCAAGTTGATCTCTTTCCTGGGTCACCTTTTAACTGAGGTGTAGCCCTTTCAGAATCCTCTCCGTGTGTGAGCATTAAAACTCAAGTGCTAAAATTACTGAGGTAGGCACTCTTTAGCGCTTCTGCTGCATCAGCTCATATGCTTACTATGCTAGTTTTCAGCTCCCAGTTTAGTTTTGGCTCCTGGAGATTTTGCTTATATTTATGGTGAAGTAAAATCTCTAGGGATCTCCCAAAGTCGTCACCGCTTGGTTCCTCCTTAACACTTCTCTATGGGGATTTCTGTTTGGTGTCTCATACATTACCTCTTGAGGCTACTTATGGTCTGTGTACCTTAGGTAGGCAGGAGCTGATTTTGGGGGGATATCCGACCCTTGCTTAGGGACACTTTTGGCTTGGTCACAATTCTAGGCTTCAGTATGGTATTATTAACACTAGTACCTCTGCCGTGTCATGATATTGCTAATCTTACCTCTGAGAGCTTCTTAATACTATGATAGAGAAAGTAATAAAGTATCAAAACACATTTTCTGTAACACCAGTTATTAAATGTAAGATACTTAAAATACTCTTACCCTAATTATTTCCTTTTTTTTAAATATTTGTACATTTTTGTGGGGTACAGTGTGTTGTTTCAATACATGCATATTTGTATATTCAATACATGTACAGTGATTCACTTAGGGTAGATAGCATAGCTTTGTACCCATCAGTCCACCACTTCCCCTCCCTCTCACCCTCTCCCCTCCCAGCCCCTGGTAACAATTATTCTACTCTGTACTTCTGTGAGAGCCACTTTTTAAAAAAAATTTCCATGTATTGTTACCCTAATTTTCAACTCAGGTATTCTAATTCTCATTTTCCTATTCTCCTCCTAGGATGTGTGCTGTGTTTGGTGGAATCTATTGTCTTCGCCATTTAGTACAGTGCCTTGTGGTGGACAAAGAATCTGGAAAGTAAGGATGATATACATAACCTTCCTATATTTATACCCCAAGCACAGGTGAAAAATACTAAAGTCGATTTAAAAAAAATGATTCTTCAAAGATTCTCCTTGGTATTAATAACATATCAACCTTGATTAAAAGTAATTTGTGTTTCGGTCCTCCAGAACAAGGAAAGTGAGTTCAGAATATAGAAACTAAATTAATTTCCCTGCAATATGACTATAGCTCCTGATCATCCAAGCTTGGAAGACAAATCATTTCAGCTGCCGGGGGTGGGTGATGAGTGATGTTAGTTTTCCTTGTGGCCTTACCTCCTCTAATTGATTTTCATCAGATGACAACAAAGCCCTCTGTTATTGCATTTTTAAAAATGGAACTCACCTAAAGACTCATCAGATTAATCTCTGCTGATAATGCATGTCACTCTAAGAGAAAAGACTTTAATGAATTTTTAGGTAGATTGTTGTCATAAACTATGCTGCCCTGTTATCTGAGGATAAATTCTTTTACAACAGTATCAGGCCTACAGACTGGTTTAGGATTGAAGTAAGAATTTACTTGGTTTTTAAAGAAGCTGAGCACTATCTATTTATCTGTGTATTTTTATATTTTAATTATTATTTTTAGGATTTGTTATTAGTTACTAAGATTTGTACTTGTATGAATTACACTAAATAAAATATTATTCTATGATTTCTAGGTTTACATTGAAACTTAAATGGGTCAGCTGGATCAAGTTTTAGGAGTTGTTTACATTGCTGTGTACTTTTCTTTTTTGTTATGTGTTCTTAAGCATCTACTGGTTTATATTTCTTGGATGACTCTTTTTAGGGGTATATAAAGAAATAGTATTAAGGTCATAAAATACCTTAAAAACTTGAACTTCAAGCTTATGTAATATAAATTTTAAGCTGTTTCTCATTTTGCAGTAGTTTTGTATAGTCCAAGTGGCATAAAATATCTATTAACTTCTCACAGACTGCTTACACTGTAGTAACTACCATTTTGAGATATGGTGAAGAAAAAACTCAACTCTAGAAAAGTACTTAGAAAGTGAATTTCCTTTAGAAAAGTAATTCTGTAATGTAAGATAAAATTGGCACGTGTTATAAAAGGCTTGTAAAGTACCTTTAGCACTACATAAATGCAACATGATAATCTACAGTGAAAAATCTATCCTTAAAGACCCAGGATATTCATATCTTGGCCCATGAAGAGCTCTGTGATGTTCATGAAGGAATAGTTGTCTTTATGACTCCTAGAGTCTTTCCTTACGCATTCATTTTGAAGCAAGATAATGAGTTGCTTGTTTGGTGCTTATTTGCTTAGATCTTTTTATCCTTTTTGGGACCCATTCCAGCCCCACATGTTACACTCAGTGACATGAAGAATTTGTATGGCTCATATTTGTTTTTATTTATTTTATTTAAAAAAAAAAAAAAAGGTATGCTAGTACGGTAATAGCATTTGTTGAAGTAAAGGCTACATTTGCCTTTTTGACTTAGTTTTTGATGTACTCCAAATAGAGAAACTCTTTTTTATGATTTGCTGCAGATTCCAGTTGCAACAGATAACTGAACACTAAAGGTCTAGATACCAAAAGAACCTTTAGACTGGTAGTTTTCAAACTTTAATGTGCCTGAGAATCACCAGGTAAGCTTGTTTAAAAAAAAAAAATACAGATTTCTGTGCTTCACCCTCAAAGGAGTGAAATTGGGTAATAAGCTTAGGATGGAGCCAGGGAATTTGTACTTCTAAGGAACACCCCAAATGAATCTAATGTAGGTGGTCCTTAGATGTCACAGAGAAACACTTATCTGTAAAGTAAAGTTGGGGATTAAGCCAAGGGTACTGTGTTCCATGATGAACTAACGCTCTACGTCTTAATGCTTTCTAAGGCCTTATCAAGATGAACCTGTCAGATAGCTTAGCAATCAAATATGAATTTTACATAGTAGGCAGACTGCTTCTAATTTAACATTTCTTATATAGAAAGTCCTCAAACATAACATTCGTTATTTAACAACTCCTGAAGTGTGTATAAAGGCTGGGTAGCCCTGGAATGAGAGAAGACTTGGAATTCCATCACTGCCATGAATGGCAGTGGGCAAATCCTTTTTCTCTGGGCCAATTCCTTTATCTGGAAGGTGATTTAGATGGACTCTGCAGTAATCTCCGGATCTCCTTCCAGATCTGGCATGCTTTCATTGAGTTATTTAAAGTTCCTAGAAAGTACTTAGCTTTTCCCAAACATTTAGAAATAAATGATCTTAAAATATTTTATATGCTCTAATGGAAGCCATTCTGACATAATGGGTAATCTTCAGTCCCAGTGAGAAATTTAAAAAATTTTTTCTGAACAACCTGTATGTGTCCACTTTTATGAATATAAATGAAATAGCACAATATCTACTTATTTTTTATTTTATTATATTACTAGAACTCCAGTTTTTCAGTGAACATTATCATCTTGTACACCTTTTTTTTTTTTTTTTTTTTTTTTGTTTTTTTTTACTGACCAGTAAAGGGATTGCAACACTCGGTGTCGCGCCCGTACCGGGGACCGGCAACGGGATCGCAACCCTCGGTGTTGCGCCTGCACCGCACTCAG
>NW_007727716.1:148200-162590 GCF_000696425.1 Galeopterus variegatus | reverse complement strand
TTTTTTTTTTTTTTTTGAGCAGTAAGGGGATCGCAACCCTTAGCAGGGCATTGTCTGCACCATGCTCAGCCAGTGAGCGCACCGGCCATCCCTATGTAGGATCCGAACCTGCGGCCTTGGCACTACCAGCGCCGCACTCTCCCGAGTGAACCACGGGGCCAGCCCACACCTTGTTTTTTTTTAAGAAAGATTTTGGATTCTGTGATTTTTCTTACTGAAAATTTATTCTAAGCCTTAACTATTTGTTTCTGTAATTATAGGACAGTTTTTATAATTTGACAGTTGACCAGCATTTGTATCATTCCTGATATTTACAGTATTCTCAAAATACTGGATTGCTTAAGTGATCTTTAAAAGTTTTATTTGAGACAAGCAATACATGAAAATTGTGAATTTATACTTCCAATAATAATTATCAAATTTATATTAACTTCTGCCTCTTTTAAAAAAATCTATCAAGTCAAATAGCCTCTATAAATATTTAAAGCTAGCATTAATTGAAGTTGGCTCAAGGTAATGTATCTTTCTCAAACACTGCTTTGTCATTCAAAATCAAATAATTGAGAAAGATACTAGTAATAGGGGATATTTTGTCAGGACTTGAATATAAAGTGAGAATTAATTTTTTGAGGGAAAAACCTTTACCTCATAGTGAAGCATACATTTCTAGCATATACTTCTTTTTAAGGAGTCCAGGTTTACTTAGACAACTGTATATTCTAAGTATACTTAGAATATTAAGTAAAGAATCTGCAAAAATTTGCATTTGCCCCCTTATGGTTTTAGTTTGCCTTTCTTTCCTATTTTTCTATGTGGAACACTTGACATCTACTCTCAACTTTTGTGTAGTTAAAAGCTACTCATACTTCAGCTCAATGTTCTAAGTTTATTTCCTGATCCCACAAACTGTATTAAAACCCTCTGCCAGCCCCCGACTCCCAAGTCAGGTAGCCTTGTATGATTATTTGATAAACTCTCTGTAAGAAAAGGCAGGATCTCACTATTATATCTCTAGAACCAGTACAGGTTCCTAGTACCCATTATACTCAATAACTTAGAGTTAAATGAATGAATGAAGATTAAAGACTGATTATAGCCTTTTTTGTGTGCTTTCCTTTTTACCTTCCATTTAGGAAAGCTGATAGAAGCATAAGTGATCATAGCATTGAGTTTAATGTTTTGATTGCACATCAAAGTACTGTACAAACTTTGAGAGAAGAAACAGAGCATTGAGGAAGCACATGAAATAATGGTATATCGAATAAGTAACCAAATGCGTGCCTGTTTTCAGCTAGATCTTATTTTTCATTTGTGTTTAATTTGGTTTTACTGGCAATACCCATTGCCAGTGCTTTCTTCACAATATTCTTCATTGGCTCTGCTTTCTTAATTTGAGAGGATATAGGTATGTATTAGTGCTTTTTTCCTATACCTTTCTCAATAAATTCTAATACTGTTACCTTCTGTTGACTGTTTTGGAAACACTGCATGCTCTTGTTGAACACCTTTCTTTTCCTTTCCAGCTATGCTGACCATGTAAAATTCCTGTAAATCAGATTTGGCCATTTAGCATTACAGTTTTTGACATGTGGGTAGGATAGGGATGACCTTGGATCAGATACATCTGAAACCAGTAGTCCTAATCTAATTACTTCAGCTAGTATTGCATGTGTACTTCAGCTGTCTCACTCACTACATTTCCTGCTGTAACGATTTCTTGGAGATATCTTTTTCTTATGTCAGCAAAAACTATGCCTTTCCCAGATACGTGGAAGTTAGTAATGAATAGTATGCTAGACCAAGCATGAGGTGACTCTTAATACCAGTTGTCACTGCTGAAGCTCTGATTTTAGCATGTCCCATTTGCAAAACAGTAGTGATCATATTCTGGATATTTAACCCCTGCCAACCCCCATGCTAATTGCTATGGGGATAGAAAGGTGAAAAAATATAGACCTTGCCTTGTATACAAAGAGATTTCAGTAAAGATTGAATGGTCTAAAGTCAGATAGACTGGATTTTGATCCTGACTTTGTGACGTACTAGCTGTGTGAAGTTGAACAAGTTGTTTAACCTCTCTGTGCCTCAGATTCTTTACCTAGAAAGTGGCCAATTGGCGGTACCTACCTCATAGGGTTATTATGAGTATTAACAGATAGTTTGCAGAACCATTTCTTACACATAGCAAGAGTTCAATACATGTTAACTAGTAGCAATTATTAATGTACTTAGAGACCTTTGGAATCTAGTGGAGGGAGACCTATGCTATGCTAAGGAGTTTGGACTGTAATGGGTGGTAGTTTTAAACAAAATGAGATTTGCTGCTTTTAATTTAGTAATTCTGGCAGTGATTTAGAAGAAGCACTATGCCAGAAAGATTCTTTACCTCCTAAATCAGAGATTCTGTGTCTTTTTTTGTCCTGTCTCTATTCACACGCATAGAATACTCCTGTCATCCATTCACCCATTCATCCATCCATGCAACAAGTATTAGTTTTTTTCTGTGTGCCGGGAACTGGGAACACAGCAGAGAAGACAATCAGGGTCTTTGTTCTCATGGAGCTTACAGTCTAGTGGGGAACATTAAAAAACAAATAAGTTAGAGATAATTGCACATTAAGATCTATTCAGTATGCAGATCTGGCTCTCTCCCTCCCTATTTAAAAAGCCCCAGTGGCTTTATATTACCTCAGTATAAAGTCTAAGACCTTTTCATATGACATGTGAGACTCCACTATCTAGCTTCTGCCTGCCTCTCTAGGCTCATCTCTCTTCCCTCCTAGCTTCCCATTTTATTGTCAGCAAATACTGAACTCCTCATGGGTCTCTGTACCTGCTCTTCTTTTAACTTGCCTCCCTACGCCTGCAAATGCTTCCCTTCATCTTGAGCTGTTCTTCTCCTTATTTGCTTGCTTAACTGTATTTGATCCTTTAAAAGCAGTGAATGTATCACTTCCTCCAAAGAGCATTTCCTGGTACTCCACCATTCCACCCTAAGCTGAGTTAGTATATATTCCACCCTTATTACTCTACAATGCCCTGTCCTTATCTCTTATCACTGGAGTTTGCCATTGTCTTAAAATTGCCTGTTTCTGAATCTTCATTATTTTGGGAGCTCCTTTAGAGCAAGACATTTTTATTCTTACCTCTTAGGACAGTGCTTGACACATGGTTGTTATGCCATACATTTTTGTTGAACAAATGAGCTAACAGCTTGCTAGCAGTCCATTGTTTTATTTAACGTAATGAGTCTAAGGCAGTGTCAGTGGAGATGAGAGAAGAGTCTAATTTCAAGAAATATTTACAGGTGGAATCAAAATTTGGTAGCAGATTGGATGTGGGAAGAGAGATCTGAGGTAGGGAAGCTCTAACTGCTGGTTATTCCATTACTTGATATAGGGATTGCAAGGCGGGGAAGCAAGTGAGGAGCCATGAATCTCAGCTTGGGGCATGCTACTTTTAAAAAGGCCTTGGTTAATAATGCTGCATTGTTTGTTTGAAATTTGATAAGAACAGATTTTGAGTGTCCTTACACCCCCCCACACACACCATAACTATGGGTGTGATGAATGTGTTAATTAATTTGACTGTGGTAGTCATTGCACAGTGTGTATGTATATGAAATCATCACGTATACCTTGAATATATACAATTTTTTTGTTAACTAATTTTTTTTTAAAGGGGGCTTAGAGTCTGTCCAAAAAATAAATAGATAATAGTTAAAAATATGGATATAGAGCTTGGGAGAGGTCAGATCAGAAAACCATAGATTTGAAATTATTTACCTGTTAATTCTACTTGAAGCTATTGGAGTGTATTTCACCCAAGAAAAATAAGTGGGAAGCATTTTGAGATGGCATAGTGAGCAGAGAGAATTATTTTATTTCAGTGAATGGGAATTTTCTAATTTCTATAATTACTGTGTTTTCCTTTTAACTATTTCACATGTGATTTCTGCTTTCTTTTCCATACAACTAGTTGGATATTAATTCTGAAGATCATAGAGATTGGATACCTTTTTTAATGTGCCCCCCCCCCCCCCCTTCTGGGCCAAATTCCAGATAGTAGTTTTCATCTTGTTAATTGTTTTCTTCCTTATTGTCATTTTGCTATTTATGCCCTTGTATTATTGAACCAAGAACTTAATAACTGTTGTGATTTGTTGATTTAGAAAGCTTAGCTGTAGAAACATTCTGTCTGGGGCCGGCCCGGTGGCACACTGCTACAGTGCGCCGCTTGGGAGCGCAGCGGCGCTCCCGCCGAGGGTTTGGATCCCACATACAGACCGGCCACTCACTGGCTGAGCGAGGTGCGGGTGCAACGCCGAGGGTTGCGATCCCGTTGCCGGTCCCGGTCCGGTCCGGTACGGGCGTGACACTGAGTGTTGTGATCCTTTGCCGGTCACGAAAAAAGACAAAAAGGAAAAAAAAAAAAAAAAGAAACGTTCTGTCTGGCTTTGGTGATTCTTATGATCAGCTTGGTCATTGTGTCCCCGTAGTTGGGAATCCTGTCATGTTCCTCCTCAATTTACTATTTATGAGATTCAGTAAGGCCCTCAACTAAATCCTAAATGCTGTTAATCTTTAATGGCTTCCTCGGGTTTTGGGGAGAAGGGGTAGGAGGGTATTTTAATGTTTTTTGGCAGCATTGTTTCATTTTTCTGTTTTCCATTACTTGAATGTCATTTAATTTTTTATATTAACCTTTATAATACAAAGACTAAGTCCCAAATCAATATCCTTTTCTTCATTATTTCCCCAGTTAGATTGAATATATGACAGTGAGTCAAGTATCTGAGGGGAAAATACATATTATCACTTGTTTAAACATGTTTTGGTTTGAACAGCTTTGCTTAGGCCTAGAGCTGTAGGACTTCAAAGTGAGACCATCAGGTGAGTCATATTGTCATCGTCTACCAGGCTGAGACTGGACGTATGTGATTGTCACCTCATTTTCTGCAGAAATAAATATTTTCTCTGTACCAGTAGCTCTTGACTTTTCTGCACCTAGCACAACATAAAGATACAACAGTAGCAGTGGCACATTTGACAGTGATTCTTTCCTGGGATTTGGGAGCTTATCAGAATCTCCAGGGGTACTTATAATTTAAAGAAGTCCCCCAGGTGTGATTCTGATTTGCTTCCTTCTCCTCCGCCTCCTTTGAGAATCACTATTTCATCAGTGGCGTCAGCATGAATAGGCACATTTATTAGTATCTTGTCCTCATATAGTCGAGCTCCCTAATACTTCCCTTTGGAGTGATCCCTAATAGTTTTTTCTAATTCCATAACTTCTGAAACCCATGTCTACTTGCCACTAAAGTTGTAACTACCATCAAAGCAGCCCTATTAGTATTTGGAAGCCTACAAAGCAAGGAGAGCTCCAAAAGCTTGAGGGCCAGGTTTAATGATGCAATTTATTTAAATAGGAACCCTTTGCAAAGACTTATACTTGAGGCCGGGATTTGTACTAACCACTTCACCCCATTCCCCCAGTTTTATTCCAGCATTTTATGATGAGAATGTTCAAACCTACACCAAAGTTGAATGAATTTCAGAGTGAACACTTGTATATCCACCACCTAGGTTCTACAGTTAACATTTTAATATACTTAATCACATGTCTACTCAAATATTCATCCCATTATCCATCTATTAATTCGTCTTTTTTATGCATTTCACAGTAAATTTCGCATAGTAAAAATCCCCCAAATACTTCAGCATGTCTATCATTAACTAGAGTTTAGTATTTATTATTTTTCTTTTGATATAAAATTTACATATACTGAAGTATCCAAATCTTACGTGCTCATTAGCTGAGTTTTAACAAATAATAAAACCATAACCTAAACCCCTGTCAAGATATAGAGCATATAACACCCTCTTTTTTCTGTCCAAATTATTTCCTCTTGACTTTCTATATTCTGTGAATTAAAGGTAAGAAAAAGGCTTGTCAGTGCTTGCAGGACAAATAGGGATCAATGTTTAATGACAGATCAGCAGATTTCTCTTTTTCATTGCCTAAAGTCCTTTGTGTTTCAAATCTTATATGAATATTTTAGAACAGGAGATTGAGTGAATAACTTTTCAGTTTTTAAATAATTATTTCGGAAAATATCTAGGTATAAATACCTGTTATCTATTTAGTTAAGTGTTTTATGAAGCAAGAGCTCTAGTTTAATGAAATGTGAGAAGGCGTGGATAGAAACAGAAGTGGGGAAGAGAACGGAAGTGGAGATGAGATGGGAAAAATCACAGAAATATTAATGTAATATGAATGTTATATTAAAATGTGGTTATTGGTTAAAATATATATTATGTACATATAATATCACTATACATCATAATTTATACTGATAACAGTGGTATGCCATTTATTTAAAAAAATAGCATATTATAATCTGCCTTTAGGAAATAAAAATTAAATTCCTCTAACTATTGGTCTTGGTTGTTAGTCATTTTATTTTTAATGCCTTTATGCCTGGTGAATATCACTTACTTGGTTTATTTTTAGGGTTATTGAGCATATTTTAATTTATACCAGTATATTTTAAATAGGGTGCTTGCATTTTATGAGTAGCAACATATAAGTGTATTTCTAATAAAATAATTCTGGTCTCAAAGGAGAAGCTGTGACAAAAGTAAACTGATACTTCCATAATAAAAAGATATAGCAAACATATAGTCATTTGCATATAGTTCCTGAAATATTGCATACTGGCTTTGTCAGTGCTGGTAAGTCCATTTCAAGGATGTCGCCCTTAGTCCATTAGTTTGGATAATGAGCCCTATAAAGTACATTTATAACTTGTGGCACTGCAAGGAGATGGATTCTAATTTTCATCCTTTTATCTAGACACATTGAAAGAAGGTCAATGGAGGGTTCTATATGATTCATTGTCCCAACACATATCAGATGACAGAGACCTGATAATGTCCGTGCATAAGTGTTTTCCTTATTTGGAAACAGCACTTGAAAGAAATCTTTCTAAGTTCATCCTTTGAAGTAAAGTGGAAACAGATATTAAAAGAAGCTCTATCCCTTTTTTTTCCTGTTTAAAACATTATCAAACACATGACCAGATAGCTATTCTTGAACAAAAGAGAAAGCAACACTTAACAGAAAAATAAAAAGCCTTTAGTGGCTTTTACAGGCTGTGAATTATATAACAAGATGTTTAATCAACTTTTCTCTCCTTTTTTTAGAGCTGTTAAAGAAGAAAATGAAAGAGAGCCTGTTTTCTAGACAAAGGAAAAGCTTCTATGTTTCTAAACATTAGGAAAGCTTATGATTATACTATAATACTTGTTTTGAATTTACTCTTACTTATTAATGGCATTTAAAATCTTTAAGTTGTATTCTATGTTC
The DNA here is from genome assembly GCF_000696425.1 of Galeopterus variegatus. Taxonomy (NCBI): domain Eukaryota; kingdom Metazoa; phylum Chordata; class Mammalia; order Dermoptera; family Cynocephalidae; genus Galeopterus; species Galeopterus variegatus. Next base: position 155,222 of record NW_007727716.1, on the reverse strand, counting down.
ATTTTGTAGTTTAAAAGACTTCAAAATAGCAACAAGAATATGTTCTGTAATTTAGTGTCAGTTTTGTGTCAGAAAATGTGGAATTGTAGGCAATTTTTAATCTTATCTTCACAAAAAATTGGTTTTAGAATCAAAATTGATAGATGATTGTTTATTTTCTCAATTATTTAATCATTAATGTGAATTTTTTTTGCTATGCTTATCTTCCTTATAGATGTAAAGCAATCATAGATCAGTTTGGTCAGAGAATAATCTCTAAACATTTTCTTGTGGAGGACAGTTACTTTTCTGAGAACACTTGCTCACATGTGCAGTACAGGTAAGGTACCCCCTTCACCCACTAGCTAAGGAAAAGTGAAACAGGAAAATTTAGCTGTGTGTTTATACTGAAATTTCTGTATGATTCTGTTCTTCAAGTAACATGCAAATGTATACCAAACCAAAGATATATTCAGTATTCATTATAATATTTGTAGGGTCTGGTTTTTGGGGAGCCTAGCATAGTTTCAAGTCCTTTGCTTCAGCTGGGGTTTGTCTGTAGGTCACACATCCTTCTTTCATGAGCCAAGAAAAGATTAAAGCAGAACTTGACTTGGTTCTGGGAGGCGACACTTTTATCCTGACTTAAATCTTTGAAACAGGCCTTCTGGTGGTTATATAACTACAAATGAAACGTGTCCATGGAATCTGAATCACTGCTTTACTGTTTTGTGCCTTACAGGCAGATCTCCAGGGCAGTCCTGATTACAGACAGATCTGTACTAAAAACAGATTCAGATCAGCAGGTAAATTCAGTCAGATATTTTTATATAGAAGTTATATATGTTAAGGTGTACAACGTGATGTTTTGATACGCATGGTGAACTGATTACTATAACGAAGCTAATTAACATATTTATATCTTCACAGTTACCTTTTTTTGTGGTGAGAACTCGTAAGATCTACTCTCTTAGAAATTTTAAGTATACAGTACAGTATTATGAACTCTAGTCCCCATGCTGCACATCAGATCTCTAGAACTTATTCATCTTTCATAACTAAAAGTTTACACATATTGATTAGTATATACCAATTTCCTCTTCCCCCAGCTCCTGGCAACCACCATTCTACTCTCTGCTTCTATGAATTTGACTTTTTTGGATTCCACCTATAAGTGAGTTCATCCAAAATTCAAAATGCTCCAGAATTCAAAACTTTATGAGCACTGATGTGATACTCAAAGGAAATTCTCAGTGAAGCATTTGCATTTCAGATTTTCAGATTAGGGATGCTCAACTGGTTAATCTGCAAATATTTCAAAATCAGAGACACTTCTTGTCCCAAGCATTTCGGATTAGGGATACTCAACCAGTATATTCCTTTCTGTGACACTGGCTTGTTTCACTTAGCATAATATCTTCCAGGTTTGTCTGTGTTGTCACAAATGGCACAATTTCCTTCTTTTTTAAGGCTGGACAATATTCTTGCATGTGTGTGTACTGTATTTTCTTCATTCATTCATCAACAGACACTTAGATTGTTTCCATATTTTGGCTGCAACTAGTACTGCTGCAGTGAACATCCTAACAGGTTGTGAGGCAATAACTCAGGGAGTCCTGTACTTTTTAACAACATTGTTGCCAATTTAATTTACGTGGTAATATGTATGAGTCAATATTGGTGAAATAAAGTGTATTAAGCCATATGTACTAGTACTTTCAATGCATTTTTAAAAATATGTAATAGAAATAATGGCCTTGGTTTCTTAAGGATTTTCATCGAGCGGAACAAATAATTGTGTCTTATATAACGGATTTATTCTAGGAAAATTGGACTAAATCCTAGTTTTTGACAACTATTCTTATGAAACTAAAAATATATTGTTATGGGAAGAAAAAGAGAATCTCCAGAGAATACATTTAAAAGTCTTGGAGAATAAGGCTTTATGGTAGCCTACCCTACAGCAGTGGTGATAAGCCCACCATTAGGCCTGGTATAAGTGAATTTCAATTCATTCCCAGTTATGATATGTCCTCACCACCACTGTTCATTTCATTACCCTCTTCCTCCTCCTCACCCCCAATTCCATAAGGATGTCTTTATGCCTCTGATTTTCCTCAGTCTGATCACTTAAATTCCAGAGGCATATACCTCTTCTGACCATATTTTACAGTGAGTGATAAAATCAGCTTACTCAGTAGGTGTGACTGTCTGATCTGTATGCTACTGTTAAAAGTAGGCTCCTAAAACTTAAGTTGGAAGGCTTCTATTATATAAAACAAGTATGTAAGAGGATAAAGTCAATTAATGACCCCCATTTTTTTTTGCTAATAAATGAACATTATATACAAAAACCCCACCAAACACATTTGTTATACACGTAAGCATAAATACTTTCATTTAATCATTCAGCAAACAAAGAGTGCCTTTTACCTGCCTGCCAGTGTGCTGGGTTCTGAGGAGATAGTGGTAACCATGATAGCATCTCTGCCCTCAAATAGCTTGAAGTCTGGAGGATATAGATGTAGACAAATAAATAGCAACTACAGTTCAGTGCAACAAGTGTGGGCATGGGTGTACTATAAGGAACAGTACAGCAACTATTGTGTCACTTATCACACTGTCCTGTAATTGCTGGTTGACGTCTGTATCTCCCAGTAAACCATAACCTTTGTGAGTGCATTAAAGAGCAACAAGGAGGCAGGAAAGTGAAAAGAGCAAATAGGAGACAACTCTTTGAAGAATCTAAGCTGTGAAGAGTAAGAGAGGTCCCTGAAGAGGGATGTGGAGGTGAAGAAAGCTTTTCTTTTCTTTCCAATTTTACAGTATATTTCATCTGACGGGATGGATCCAGTAGAGAGAGAGGTTAAAAAAACTAAGGAGAGAAGGAAAATGATGGAGCAAGGTCCAGGAAAGAGCTGGGGAGGATGAGGTTCAAAGAACAGGCAAAAGCATTGCCCTTAGATGGGATGTGAGACATGTTGAAATAAGAGGGTGAATTCAGGGTCATTTGTAGATTTGGAAGTTCCCATTTGATGGGTTCTATTTATTCTTTAAATTAAAGGGTGAGGTCATCTCCTGAGAATGGGGGTGAGTGAGTGGGGATAGATCAAAGCTCAAGGACAGGTGTGAATTAATCACCGTGGGGAGTTGGAGAGTGACCTATCTTGTGGTTGGATTGCTGGGCAGTATTAATGGCCCAGTTGAGTCTGAAGGTCATGCCACTGTAAAGTGGCATTAATCTGCTCCTGTCCTTTCAGCTGTTTCATTTTCTTAGCCCCCACCCAGCCTGTTAAGAGACCCATAGTTACTTGTCCCCTCTGTTTCTTCCCCATTTATCATCTCTCTTCTGCTCTCTTCCTCTTCCCTGCCCTAGACCCTGTGGTGGATCTTCTGAACTGTCCTTTCTCCAACACCTTCTATTTCCGTGTCACCTTGTCTTTCCACTGCACCCAGAGAGGAAAATCCCATCCATGGGTCAGGCTATGATCTGTTCCTGGGTCACTGATGGTTAAGAAAACTGCACACCAGACAGACTGGCCCTGCCACAGAGTCTGAGGCCCTGCACCAGCCTCATTCAGCTGCACCCTCAGCACCCACCACCAGTAAGCTCTTTCAGTGGCCTCGGACAGCTCCCTCTCCCTTTCTCCTCAGTGCTTAGTCCAAGTCTTCACTATTTTACCCACTCTTCTCATCCCCTGCCCCTTTTGCCCCCTCAACTCCACGTCACTGAGAAAAGTGAGGTCACCCATCATCCACAGTGGCCCTTGACTTCCTGCCCCATCACCTACGATGTATGCATACCAGCCCCAGGATGAACGAGGGGACTCCCCACCTTGTCCAAAGCCAACCTCTTTCACAAGTGGCCTTCACACATCCCCTACCCTTCATTGCCTGTGCTCCCTCCTGCATCTTCAACCTCTCCCTACTACTGGCACCTTCCTTTCAACCTATATATATGTACTAGCATTTTCTACTCCAAACGTAAAAATTCAAACAAACAAACAAAAAACAACAAAAGGACAAACCCACTGCCTTGACTCTGCCGCCATCTCTAGCTAGAATCCAGTCTCTCCCCTCCTCTTACCAACATTTTCAAGACAGTATCTATACTTGCTGCCTCTAGCTCCTTACCTCCCTCCCATTCATTTCTAAACCACACCAACCTGGCTTCTTCCTCACATTTCTGCTACAATTTATCTTGCTGAGTTCATTAATCACTTAATAGTCAAGGCCAGGGGGACATTTTTTGGTTCTCGTCTACTAAGACTTTTCTGGTGCATTTGGCAATGTTGTTTTTCCCTTCCTCTTGAAACTCTGTATTCTGGCTTCCGTGGCACTGCTCTCATGGTTCCCCACATGACCAACTATTCCCTCTCTGCTTCTTTTATGGGCTCTTCTTCCTCTACTTTGTCCTTAAATATCAGGGCTCCTCAGGGTTCTTGCCTCAGTCCACAGTACGTCTTGCTCTGTGCACACTTGTTAAATGATTCAGTCTGCTCTCATGGTTTCATGTCCATAAAAATCTTGGTGACAGCCACTTCTCTATCTCCCAGGAGTGTCTGGCCTACATGCCAAACTTCCTGCTAGACATCTTTCAAATGGAGCATACTCACCATCTTCCCTCCCCAAACTGCTCCTCATCCAGCACTCCCTACCTCTGTGAAGAGCGCTGATATCCTTCTGGGAACAACTTCTGCCTCCCCTCTGACATCTCAGCAGCTTTCAGGTCCTGTCAGTGTACTTCCTGAAAGTTGCTTTGCTCTGCCTTTCCTTCCAGTCCTTATTCTCACTATTCCAGTTACGGGACTCATCACCTCTCCCTTTTAACTGGCCGCCCTGCCTCTCATCTTATCTCCTTCACAGCGTCCTCCACACAGCCATCAGGGTGATCACTCTAAAGTGGAAATCTGGCCTGCCTTGCTTTGTTTCCTATAGAGAGTTTCCTCCTCCTACTTTCTTTTTATTTTTTGAGTTTTGAAGCATAGATCAAATGATGAGACTTAAAGAGAGGAAAGAATAGGTGTGAGTCCAGGTAAATTTTTTGAAAGTGGTATTAGAGGGTTGAGGATATTCTTTTTTGATGGCTTTTATAATCTCTGAGGTTTGAGAGGTTACCTTCTCAGAGTTCAGGTGAGGGAGATACTGTGGTACAACATTACTTTTGTCTCTGTTAAAAACCAAAAAAACACAACAGTGATGGTTGTAGGAACCCAAAGAAGTTCTTACATATTGCCTTAGGCCTTAAGATACTTTTCCAATTATGGTCATGTTTTTAGTCATAATCATTTAATTATTACAATACAATCAATGTCTTAGTGCCTTTTCTCTGTGTAATGTGAAGGGAGTTAAAAGGAACATGGAGAACTGAGTTTTTGAGGCATCTTGAGCCCCCAAATGCTCATACTAGTAAGATAATCATGGTTATCAAAATAATTTCAATTTTTAGAGTTTGTCGTAGGCATTTGCTGTGTAGGCTGTCAATGTGGCATTCCCAGTCAAAATCTAGCATAGCATTTACAGGGAGAAGTAAGAATGGGGCTTTCCCTTTTGTCAAGTATTTCCTGTGTGAGGGGATGTAATCGTCAGGTTGAAGATGAGATTGAGGATTAATATTGGAACTTTAGGCTTTACAGAGAAATATTGACCTGATGGTTATTTAAAATCTTTTAAATATAAAGCCATGTAGCATATCAGTAGTGCCTAGGACAGTGTGCTGTATTTAATAATAATTTTATACTTCACTTTTGATTTTAAATTTCTACTTTTATTAATCGAGTCCTGAAATTAATTTGAAATCATTCATTTTGAAACATTTTGGTATATATTTGCTTTGACTGCTTGTTTCAATATCTTCAGGATTGGTTAACATCTTTAATTTTTAGTGCTTTCTAACTGCTATTTTTACATTCTTTTTTGTCCTTTTTGAGACCGGCCACACTGCGCTCAGCCAGTGAGCGCACTGGTCATACCTATATAGGATCCAAACCCGCGGCGGGAGCGCTGCTGCACTCCCAGCGCTGCACTCTCCCGAGTGCGCCACGGGCTCGGCCCACTAACTGCTATTTTTAGCATTATGAATAATCAAAATTGATTTAATGTGGTCTGATTTCAAACACCAGAGTGCATATATTTCAGAAGTAATAAGTCATAATTTCATTCTTTGAAAATAGTGAATAATAAATATTAAAGATATTTGAAATATTTATTGTCTATGAGAGTTATTTTTATATGAACACAATATATATGATACAAATAATGCACAATTTGGGTATCAAGACACATATATGCATGTTATATGTTTCAAATTCTGTTCCAAAATTAAACCCTTACAAGCCAAATGTTTTCAATCATCAGGGGATGTTTGAAAAAAGATAATCAGTTTGGGAGTTAACAGTACTATAATGATAAAAGAATGAAAATGAGATGTAACAGCTATGCCTGATATTTTGTTTCTGCTTTTTTAGATTTCCATTTTGACAGTACCAGCAGAGGAACCAGGATCTTTTGCTGTTCGGGTGATTGAGTTATGTTCTTCAACAATGACATGCATGAAAGGCACCTGTAAGCACAGTCGAGTCTGGTTATTTGTCTTTTGTGTTTGTTCAGGGAGTAAAGGGGGCAGTTATTACAGTTGTCAAGATTGTGTTTATAGAGGTTACACTTTTTTTTTTTCTCATTCACAGTATTTGTTCATACAGTATATGGTCATACAGAAAATCATTTCATACCTTTTCCTTGCTTCTAACATTTCTGTGGCTAAATCTTCACAGGCATGATTTTTTAATTCTCCAATGGAGGAATTTCTGTGACTTTCCAATGTGTTCTGTAATTTGTCTTTAGCTTATTGGAAGCCTACTTTCACAAAATTTCTTTTCTTTTTTTTTTTTTTCTGATTGGTTATGAATATTCATGAGATACAAAGCTGATTGTCACCCCTTGTGCCCAAGATGTGAAGGCCAGATCCATACTGGCAGCATGCTCATTACCACAAATTGCGATTGTACCCCGTGTCCCCCACCCAATTATCCCCCAACTTCCCT
>NW_007727716.1:115888-148085 GCF_000696425.1 Galeopterus variegatus | reverse complement strand
CCCCCCCCATTTTGTATCCCAAGATATGTTCTCTCCCTCTGCAAGTCCGATGCACCACTGTGGTCTTTCTTTCCTTCCTTCTCTCTCTCTTAGCTCCCACATATGAGTGAGTACATGCAGTATTTATCCTTCTGTGCTTTGCTTACAGAGTGGGAGAAAATTTTTGCTAACTCTGCATCTGACAAGGTATTAATATCCATAATATACAGTGAACTCAAAATGTATCTTCTTTACTGCTAATTTTCTTCTTTACTTTCTCTCTTAGTCCCTTTGGGCTGCTATAACAAATTACCCAGTTTAGACTGGGTAATTTATAAACCACAGAAACTTATTTCTCACATTTCTGGAGGCTGGGAAGTCCAGGATCGTGGTGCCGGCAGATTTGGTGTCTGGGCAAAGGTTCATTCCTCATAAATGGAGCCTTTTACGTCTCCTCACATGGTGGAAGTGGCAAACTAGCTCCCTTAGGCCTCTCTCGTAAGGGGACTAGTGGAATTAGTGAGTCCTCATGACCTAATCACCTCCTAAGGGCCTGACCTCTTGATACTGTTGCATCGGGGATTAGGTTTTAACATATGAATTGTGAGAGGACACAACACTCAGACCATAGGATTTTCCTTCGAATTGTAAATCCAGTTACTGAACTTTGTATAAATCCTCAATTTCTTTTATTTAGGAGACTAAAGTTAAGGACCAGTTTTTCCCTCTGTTCTTTTACCTATATGTATCAAAACTTCCAGCTGCAACACCATTAGATATCATGCCTTCTACAACATATCCTAAAGATATTTCAGTAAGTAGGAATCAACAAGTATAAATTATACAGCATTCTACCTAGACCTTAACTGAACACTTAAGGCATTATAAAGAAGCAGAAGCTGAGATGCCTGATTTGAAATGTTCATAATCCTATTGCTCACCTTATGGAATAAGACAATTTATTTATTACTGAGTGCAACATACTAGGCATTTCGCAGTAGGTAAAGATGAATAAAATATAGACCCTGACCTTAGGGGACTCACAATCTAGTTGGACATATAAGACAAACTCAAAAGTAGCTATGAGATGCAGAATATGAAAGTACCACAAGAGGGGCACTAACAAACACTGCACTCTAAGGATTCATAGGAGGGAAACATAATATCATTAGGTAGAAAATATTTTTTTTTAATTTTGTAAACTTATATTAAGTGTTGCCCAGACTGTTACATGGATTCCGAGAATCAGAAGACTAATCTGGTTTGGCATAGTGAAAGAAAACTTAAATGGGGAAGTGTAGAGCTACTACTAAAACGTGGAAAAATGTGGTTAGTTGAGGAAAAGTAGGGATCTTGATGCCAGCAGGAAGAGTGAAGAAAATTTGTTCACCATTGCTGTGATCCCAAATTTCTATTGGAAAAGAAGCTCAAAGGAGGCTTTTCTCCTTTTATAGTAATTTCTGGTATAGGTAAATCTTTACCATGACAGTTGTTATTATTTTATCCTATTGCTTTAACCATTTTTTTCATTTCTTTTCATCTGTGTTAGCTTCTAGATATAAAACTGCACCTGTCATGGCTTTTGTATATTACATTTATTGTATGTTTGTGAATATATTTGTAATTTATTTTTATAAATTATTTTTCTGTGTGACATATTTTTATATCCCCAGTTTAATAATACATGTTCACTATTGACAATTTGGAAGATGTAAAAAAGAAAATTACTATAATCCTTCTACATAGAGATGATAAATACTCTTAGTGTTTGGTTCTTAGTCGTTTTTTCTTTGTATGAGCACACACATATATTTCTATAAAAATGGAATACTGTTTTATATACTGTTTTGTAATTTGCTTTTTAAAAGAATGCAATACAACAAAAATATTTTTGCATGTCTATGATATTTTCAGTGATTGTGGATAGATATGGGACTTTTAACATTTAAAACTGAGGTTGGGCCTCAGATTTTTCTGTGGTCTTTGGCTGGAGTAGTACCATTATTGTCTAAAAGTTTTCTGTCTTGCAAGACTGCCCCTTTCCTGGCCCTTTGGAAAGAGCAAGCTTTTGTTGGGGCTTTTTAGATCTGAGTCCATTGGTGTTTTTAGGTTGTCAGTCTCTCTGGCTCCCAGTCTAGGATATATAAGGCAAAAAGATAACCCAGGTAACAGCCATTTTGGTCTGTTCTTTTGGTCCTAAGGTCCCTAGACAGTCTGCTTTCTTCTTTCCACTTTTCAGAATCATATGTTTGTTTTATATATTATGTCCAAGATTTTTAGTTGTACTCAGGAAATATTTGGAAAAGTTCCTATATTCATTCTGAAAGTGGAAGTCCCAAAGTGTCTAGAGTTTTGAGGCTTTTGATTTATAATGTCAAAGTGCTCTCCCCCCGAAGGTGTACCAACTTACATGTCCATTAGCAGCTTATCAGTAAGCATGTTTGTTTCTCCAGTTACTCAAGAGTACAAGGTATTAGCTTATCAAAACTTTTTTGCCAATTTGAGAGTTGAAAAAATGATATTTTGTTTGATTTGCATCTAATAAATCATGAAGTTGAACATCCTTTCCTGTTTATTGGATATTTATGCTTCTTTCTGTGAATCCCATGTTCATTTCAATTACCTATTGGATTGCTTGTCTTTTTCTTATCCACTTAAAAGAGCAGTATAAATATTAAGGATGTCAACCCTTGGTCTTATGTGTCGCAAGTATATGTCTTAGTTTATTAAGCATTTTTTTAAAAGTATAGACCACAGGGCATTATCATAGGTCTTGGGGATAAGACAGAAAGAGATAAAAGATAAAAAATGTAATTTTTGAATTCACAAAGCTTTCAATGTTCTGGAAAAGAGAAAAACATAAACATAAGTAAATTAAAAGCCAACAAACACAGCAAATCAAGGTAGCATAAACAAAGGATACAAGCAGTGAGTGTTAAATGGGGGACAGATCATTGTGTTCTAAAATAATTTAGGAATGTTTCAAGAAAAATATGGGATATGATCCTGGCCTTAGGAATTATTTGTAAGAAGCTTTATAGTTTCATATTATAATGATGATGTAAGGTATGCTGTTCTGAATAAAATTTTTTTAACTCATTTTATACTGTAAGGGGCAAATATATTTCTGTGTGTGTATATGTCCATATGTACACACATATATGTGCATTTATAGGGACATCAGTGTATAGGAAGCAAATTCCAAAGAGTTTACACAAAAATAGTAGCAGCAGTTGTCATTCCTAAATGGTGGGAATACAGGTAACTTATTTTTTAGGTTTTTCTGTTTGTTTACCTTGATTTCTGGTTCTTCTACAATATGAATTAAAAGCAGACATTTAAGCCACACAGATAAAAGACCATATTAAAGACATTTGACATACTATCCCACATGTGTTACTGTTATAATTTTGATTATGTATAATTGAATCCACAGTTTGTGGTGTTTATTTCCAGGCTGCTATGATACATGAATGTCTCAAGTGGTCATTAAATTTGGCCATTTTTCTTTCTCTTTCATTTTTATCAAATCTTCTTACTTTATTATATTATTTCCTGAAACTTAAAGCACTTTTCCAAATTGCCCTGCAACATACTAATCAGCAACCCATCTTAAGCAAGTCAGCCCTTTCTCACATGGCTCCTTCCTTATTTGTCGTCTGGATTCTGTTCCTGCTTAATTCATTTATTTATGTGTGTATGTATATTCTCCCATCCCAAACATTTTCTTCATGTCAGTTGATTCAGGATTGGGAAGGACAAAGCATACCTCTTGTGTTCTATAGTCATATGTAGCATGAAGTCATTCTGTGATCATCACATTTTCTAAGTAATATAATTATTTTAAACATCCCCTGGACATTTCTCTGGAAGTTTGACATTGTTTAATTGCCAATATGTTCTCTGAGGGAAACACTAATACACATTTCACATCTATGTGTTTGTCTTAGTAGCTTTCTCATATAATTATATTTATTCACAGAATCACTACAAAGAGATCAAAGAATTTCCCTCATATTCTTAAATTCATCAGAGTACAGTGTCGTGTGGCAAGAAATGGTGGAAGAGCATCTTTGCCCTGTCCAAATATAGGAGATCGACTGCTTTTGGATGAAGTGTATTCCTTGGCAACATCTGTTAAAGCAGTTTGTGATGAGGCAAACTTTTTTTTTCCCCCATTGTTTTTACCTGCTTTTTTTTTTTTTTGGTGGCTGGCCAGTACAGGGATATCAAACCCTGGACCTTGTTAGCAGCACCGTGTTCTAACCAACTGAGTTAACCAGCTAGCCTTCAGACTTTTGTCTGATCATTCCCACATTGCACACAGGGACTTTCAGTCAACTGAGTAAGGGGATTCTAAAGTTCGCTATAGGTCTTTAGGCCTGCCTAGAGGAAAACTGAACCAAGGTCATATGGTGATGTTTGTCTTTGAAACATAATAATGATGGCTATCATTGAGGATTTGCCAGGAGCCAGGTAATGGGCTAAGCACTTCCATTCATTATTTCATATAGTTCTCAACATAACCCTATGAAGTGTAGGTACCTTATTAGATGAGGAAACCAAGGCTTAAGGAGTTTAATTAGATTGCCTAAGATTACACACCTTAGTAAATGGCAGAGCGGGGATTCAAACATAATTTTTTCTGATTCAGGACCCGCACAGCCTACCACTGTAGTGAAGCCGAAAATTTAAAAAATAATAATGCTGCCCTTGTATACTTTTCTTTTTCTGGTCATAAATCATAAACATTGTGCTTTTTCCTGTCATACAATAAGAAAACAATATCCTAGCATTCTGGGATGATTGTCATTTAACAGATATTTATTGAACTCCTACTAAAAGCTGTGTGCCAATGGATATAAATGTATTGGGGCTGTTGTAAATATTCAGTGTTTATAAAGCATTTAACACGATGTCTGGCAAAGAGTAAGCATAAAATAAATGGCAGCTGCTATTAAGAATAATAAGAATTCATTGCTAATATACTGGGTTATAGATAATACATATAGCAAAACATTATTCTTTTTAATATTACCATGTTTTGTTTTGCCTTTGTGTCTTTGCACATACCGTTCCCTTGACCTGTAGCGGCCGTGCCAACCAGTTAAATGCCTCTTCATCCTTCAAATGCTAGTTTAAATATTACCACCTTGCCCAAGCCTTTCCATGCCTGACTCATTCATGCAATTAGGCTTTCGCTCTTCTGTTTAGATAGAACTCTGTACTTGACTCTAGGTTAACATTTATACTGTTTTAATGTTATGATTGCTAACATGTATTAAGCTTTCACTATATGCAGGCACTGTTCTAAGTACTTTACATGAGTTAGTTCAATATATTCTTCACAACAACTCTGTGAGATATAGATCCCATTGTCTTCTCTGTTATTCAGATTAGGAAACTGAGTCAAAAGAGAGGTAAATAACTTCTCCAAGGTCACAGGACTAGTATAAGGGAGAAGCAGAATTTGAACCCAGGCATTCTGGCTCTAGAGCATACACTTTTAACCACCATACTATACTGCTTCTCAGAGAAATTATAGCATAATTATCTTTGCACTTCTTATCCAAAATGAGGAACAGGACCATGGGTTACCATTTCTTTCCCTAGTACTTAAGCAGGTATGTTATGCACTGTTGAATAAATGAAAATGAACTATATGCAGAGTCCTGTTTCTTTTTTTGTTTATGAGGATGAACAAGTTCTTAAAATTTTATTTTTAATTGACAAATAATAATTGTATATAATTATGGGCTACAATGTAATGTTTTGATTTGTTTACTGAAAATTGCCAAAAGAGTAGATTTTTGATGTTTTCACCACAAAAAAATTTTAAGTATGTGAAGTGATGGATTTGTCAATTAGCTTGATGTAATTATTCCACAATGTAAACACATCAAAGTCTTGTTTCTAAAGTGACATTTTCTAACTTTAAAGTTGAAACCTAAAGTTTTTGGGAAACCAATTCATTAGTAAATGAAAAACAAAGAATTTTAAAGCACACTATCTTAATATGTCATAAAATTGAAAAGAAAAAATACGGTTTTTTTTTTTGTGTGTGTGTGTGTGCCTAATGTTGTGGGAATCAATTTCTAGCTTGACTTCCAAGGAAATTTAAAGAGACTAGTACAGTGGAAAGAACATTGGCCCAGGAGTCTACAGAATTACCTCAAATTAGTTATTTAACCTTGGATAAGTTTCTTAATTTCTTGAGACTTTGTTTCTTCATTAGAAATTTCTAGTTCTTCATTGGAAATTAGTCCAAATGATCTTGAAAGATCCCATACAAATCAAACACCCTCATTGGTCCAGATTTTCCATGTGTGTGGGAAAAGCCACCAGTTCTACATACATGTTTGATAATGTATGACTTTATTTTAAACAAATGGCTAAGATTCTTTTTCTTCTAAAGCCCTGTCTGATTCCAGCTTTCTCACTTGTTTCTTCCATGATAAAATTATCTCCCTGAGCTTTACTATAGTTTAATCAGTTTATCAATACAAAGCCAGCAGTATAGACAAATGGATTGGCTTTGGTTTTTTTAGTCTCAATATAAGGCTTACACCAAGAAGGTTGACTAAAAGGGTTAAGTTTGAATTTATCATTTACACTTTGCCTTGTTCCAGAGGAAAAAAGAAGCTCATGTTCACTTTTAAGTCATTTATGCATTCTTCCTATAATAACATGCATTATGTTAAGAGTCCTAGTTAATATAATAGAGTTATGGTTGATATAATATGTACAAGATTTCAGAAATACACTGAAATGGAAACTGACATTTTTATCATTCACTTTTATTACTTAAAGTTTGGCCTCTTTTTTTCCTTCTCCTTTTCTTATGCTTTGGGCCTGTTCACAGACATTCAGGAGCACTTTGTAACTTGGACATTAAAGGTCTTTATTGGTGTATTTTCCTGCTGCTGCCCTCATTGAGAGTCATTGATGTCATAAATAGTTGCAAGTTACGTTCTCAGTCTGTCATCTGAAACAGAGTTAGTCTGATAATATCATGGAAGGCTTTAAACCACCTTGTCCCGTTCTATTGATTTTTTTTTTTTCTGTTTCAAGTCAGAAAAAAGAAAAAGAGGTGAATATACCATGTGTTTATTTTATGTATCCAAATCTGTTCCCAGCTTGTTTATTTTCCTCTTTTGAAGCTCCTTGATTATAGGCAAATAAGTTAGTTTGAATGTTACATAATCATTCTCTTCCCCAAAGACTTTTATGTCTAAATCTATTTTAAGGGTTTTGTCTTTTTTCCTGAACCTATTGACTAGAGCATGTCTTGAACACAGTAGAACAGGTTTTTAAATTTTACATAATTCCTTATTCAAGAATAATTTAGAAACATAATTTCATTATTCCCCATATCAAGCACCAAAAACTGAAAATGCTGAATATGATTATTTGTGGTGTAAGATCCTCCCTTTTCAGGGAGGGGTGTTTGGAATTTGATATTACTCGTACTTGGGGAAAAAAGCATCTTCAGAAGAATTTGTTTCAATTAGAATTCTTGAAGACTTTTTACCATTCAGTCTGAATGTTCTTGTTTTTATATATCTAGATTAGCTATGTTGTGGATTTCCCATATTTATACTAATTATGATGTTAAACTATTAATGATTATCCATTTGTTCGTGGTTTTGTTTAGTATTCTTCCTAAATACTATCATATGTCTAAATGTTGTGTCAATTTTATATTTAAAAAACAATCATTAATTCTAAATTTGGTGTGGTGCCGCCATTCCTTCCGTGTTTGGTCTCTGCACCTTTCACAGAGCTTCCAACGGCACCGTGCTGGGACAGATTATGTGGAGGTTCACAACTTCTGTGGTCCATCAAAGGTTTTGAAGGATTATGCCTACATTCTGGGAATTAAAGCTTAGTTTGCATTGAGGTTTCTTTTATGCCAATACAAATCTGAGTATATTGCCAACAGCAGAATTGTGATAGAGAATACATTTTGTCATCTTTTTAGCCCATTAGCCTTTAAGTAGTTTCTAAATGAAGTAAAGGGGCATAGTTTATAAGAGGTAGAATGAAGATTTAAATTTTTTCAGTCAATTATAATCTTACATGATGCTTGTGGGAAATGTTTCCGCTTCTATTGCGTCTTCCACAATCATAGTAATAGTCAATTGGTACTAATGAAATGTAATACTTTTAGGAAAGCATTTATCCTATCTGATCTAATGTGTGGTGGTTGTTTTTATTGCGTAAGTTAATTCTGTGAAGAAAAATTAAAGTCACGGGATGCAAAGAAGTATTTTATGTAGAGTTAAATTTTTGTAGAAATGTGACAACACATTTACAGGTTTGGTTTTAAGTTTACCTTATGGCCTTAAGGTCTTTAAACGTTTTGCTCTTATACACTTATACTCTTGAACACTTGTAAGTTGACGTATACAATTTTTCATCAGAAGGTTCAAATAATTGCAAAGAATATCATTTCTAGCATTGTAAATATTGATTTGTAGTAGTAAAATTGTAACATCACTCTTTTAACTATATTCAGTGCAATCTAAGTACTAGGGATATTTGATACGTACCATCACCCATTTAGAAAACACATGGACATAGAATTTTTGTTTTTAATTCCTTGTGGTAATAAGCTTCTAAGTATTAAATTCTTCTGGATAATTAAATATAATTATTATTTGTACAAAATTAATTTAACTATCATAAATATATTGCAATTTTGATTAATAATTATTAAACATAAAAAGTAAAATGTATTGAACTGTATCACTTAATGAAGTGGAAGGAGGTGGAGTTGAGCATCTGAACGACGACTTTCTTAGAGTTGTTGTACCTTGCAAAAAGTCCTTGTGTATCCTCGTGCGTATCTCAGTTTGAAGACTGCTGCCTTAAGCGGATGGCTGCACGTCTGCAGGAAATTATTCCAGTCACACATATCATTTAGTGACCAATGGCAGGCTCTCCGCAGGACGACCACCTGGGCTTCAATTCCAGCTCTGAGTCCCAGGTCTTCCCTTTACTAATTGTATAACTATGGGAAATCTGCTGAACCCCACTGTCCCTGTTTTCTTATCGGTAAAATGAGGATAGCAGTTGTCTGTTGCACAGATGAAATGAAATAATACTTGTAACATGCTTAGAATAGTGTCTGACAGATGTGTTAGCTGTATAGCCCATACTAAATATTCTTTTAAAATTCTTCTGAGAATTTTTTTTGAATGCGTAGCACTTTTTCATATACATATTGAACATTACGTTATCATCTTGTAAAATGCGTAAATATTTTCCCATTTGGGGGTGGATTGTCTGTCTTATTAATTTATAGGAGTTAGTTACATATCCTAGATATGAGGCTTTTGTAACTTGAAAACATGGTAACTGTTTATTACCACACTAATCTTGCCTTTTTACTCTCTTAAAGGTGTGTTTGAAGAGAAAGGTTTTTTTTCCTCAACAAGATTTTTATTTATTTTTTACTGAAGCATAATTGATTATACATATTGTTGGGGTACAGCGATGACTATCATCACCTGTGTACAACATTTGTTGATCAAATCAATATTATGAGCATGTTCATTATTACAAATTGTAATTATTCTTTATGCACATTATGCAATCTCTCCTTAACCCCCGGTCTCCCCCCCCCCCCCCCATCTCTAGTAGCTAACCATAGATTTGTTCGTTCCTGAAAGATCAACGTTTTATTGTGGTCTTTTCTTCTTTCCTTCTACCTTAGCACCCACTTAGGAGTGAGGACATGTAGGATTTCTCTTTCTGTGTCTGGCTCATTTCACTTAACATAATTTTTTCCAGGCTCACCCATGTTACTACAAATGGCAGAATTTCATTATTTTTTATGGCTGGGTAGTATTGCGTTGTGTATATGTACCACAATTTCCTTATCAAGTCATTCATTGATGGACATTGAGGTTGTTTCTATATTTTGGCTATTGTAAATAGAGCTGCAGTGAACATGGGAGTGCAGGTATCCCTTTGACATGATGATTTCCATTACTTTGTGTATATATGCAGAAGTGGGATTGCTGGATCGTATGGCAGTTCTATCTGTAGTTGTTTGAGAAACCTCCATACTGTTTTCTGTAATGGCTGTGCTATTTTACAGTCTTACTAACAGTGTAGGAGTGTTCCCCTTTCTCCACATCCTGGCCAGCACTTGTTGTTCTTGGTCTTTTTAATAATGGCCAGTCTAACTAGGGTGAGATGATATCTCAGTGTGGTTTTGATTTGCATTTCCCTGATGATTAGTGATACTGAGCATTTTTTCATGTGCCTGTTGGCCATTTGTACGTTTTCCTTTGAAAAATGTCTCTTCAGCTCCTTTGCCCATTTTTAAATTGGATTATTTGGGTTTTTTTTACTGTGAAGTTGAATTCCTAATATATTCTGGATATTAATCTATTATCAGCTGTATAGTTTGCAATTCTCCCATTCCTTAGGTTGCTTTTATGCTCTGCTGATTGTTTCCTTTGCTGTGCAGGAGTTTTTAGTTTGTTATAATCCCATTTGTTTATTTTTTTCTTTTGTTGCTTGTGCTTTTGGGGTCTTATTCATAAAGTCTTTGCCCACTCCTAACTCCTACTCCCTGAAGTGTTTCCCCTATATTTTCTTTTAGTAACTTTATGGTTTTGGTCCTTATACTTAAGTCTTTAATCCATTTTGTCTTGATTTTGGTATGTGGTGAGAGGTACAGGTCTAGTTTCATTCTTCTTTGTATAGATGTCCAATTTTACCAGCACCATTTATTGAATAGGCAGTCTTTCCCCCAGTGTATGTTCTTGTTGCCTTTTTCAAACATCAGTTGGGTATAAGTTTGTGGGTTGATTTCTGGGTTCTCTGTTCTGTTCCATTTATCTCAGTGTCTTTTTATTACAGTACCATGCTATTTTGTTTACAATAGCTTTGTATTATAATTTGAAGTTGAGTAGTGTTATGCCTCTGGCTTTATATTGTTTGCTCAGGATTGTTTTGAGTATTTATGGTCATTTGTTGTTCCATATGAATGTTAGGATTGTTTTTTCCATTTTTGTGAAGAATTTCATTGGCTTTGATGGGGATTTTACAGAATCTATAGATTGCTTTGGGTAGTATGGACATTTTCACACTGTTAAGTCTTCCAGTCCAAGACCATGTGTCCTCTTTAATTTCCACCTTTTGTGTCCTCTTTAATTTCTTCCAGTAGTGTTTTGTAGTTCTGTTGTAGAGATCTTTCATCTCCTTGGTTAAATCGATTCTTAAGATTTTTTTTTTTTGGGGGGGGGGGGACTGTTATAAATGGGCTTGATTTCTTGATTTCTTTTTCTCTTCTGCTGGTTTGTTTTTGGAGTACAAAAACACTACTGAATTTTGGATGTTGATTTTTTATCCTGCAACTTTACTGAAATTGTTAATCAGCTCTAAGAGTTTTTTGGTAGAGTCTTTAGATTTTTCCATATATAAGATCATGTCATCTGCAAACAGGGACAGTTTGACTTGGTCCTTTCCAATTTGGATGTGCTTTATTTCTTTCTCTTGCCTGATTACTCTGGCTAGTACTTCCAATACTATGTTAAACATGAGTGGTGAGAGTGGGCATCCTTGTCTCGTTCCTGTTCTTAATGGAAAAGCTATTAGCTTTTCCCCATTCAGGATGATATTGCCAGTGGGTTTGTCATATATGGCTTTTGTTATGTTGAGATACCTTCCTTCTATACCTAATTTGTTGAGAGTCTTTATCATGAAGCACTGTTGAATTTTGTTAAATGCTTTTTCTGCATCTATTGAGATGATATGGTTTTTGTTCTTGACTTTGTTGACGTGGTATATCACATTTACTGATTCATGTATGAACCATCCCTGCATCACTGGGTTGAATCCCACTTGATCATGGTGTATATTTTTTTTTTATGTGTTGCTGTATTCTGATTGCTAATATTTTGTTGAGGATATTTGTGTGTGTTCATCAGAATTATTGGCCTGTAGTTTTCTCTTTTTTTATTGTATCTTTGTCTGGTTTTGGTATCGGGGTGATGCTGGCTTCATAGAATGAGTTTGTGAGAGTGGTCTCTGTTTCAACTTTTTGGAATAGTTTGAAGAGAATTGATATTAATTGCTCTTTAAAGGTTTGATAGAATTCAGCAGTAAAGCCATCTGATCCTAGGCTTTTCGTTCTTGGGACACTGCTGATTATTGCTTCAATCTCGTTGCTTGTTATTGGTCTGTTTAGGTTTTTTATTTCTTCTTGGTTCAGTCTTGATAGTTTGTATGTGCCAAGGAATTTTTCCATTTCTTCAAGAGTTTCATATTTGTTGGCATATACGTGTTTATAATAGTTGAATGGTTCTTCGTATTTCTGTGGTATTGGTTTTAATGTCCCCTTTTTGATTTCTGATTTTACGTTCTTTGGGTCTTCTCCTTTTTATTTTGTTAACCTAGCTAATGGATTGTCTATTTTTTATCTTCTTAAAAAACCAACTATTTTTTAATTGATTTTATTGTATCATTTTTGGGATCTCTATTTCATTTAGTTCTGCTCTGATCTTAATTATTCATCTGCTACTTTTAGGATTGAATTGTTCTTGTTTTTCTAGTTCTTTGAGGTGTAGCTTTGGGTCATTTATTTGAAGTCTTTCTATTCTTTTGGTATGATGTCTTTATTTTCACTAGTTTCAAGGAATTTTTTGATTTCCTGTTTAATTTCTTCTCGGACCCATAGGTCTTTTAAGAGCCTTTTGTTTAGTTTCCATGTATTTGTATAGTTTCCAGTGTTCTGCTCGTTATTCATTTCCAATTTAATTGAAATGATGTGAATTTTAAAAAATTTGTTGAGACTTGATTTGTGACCTAACATGTGGTCTGTCCTGGAGAATGTTCTATGTGTTGATGAAAAGAATGTATATTCTTTTGTGTTTCTCTCTTGAGTTGTTGCCTAGATGATAAGTCCAGTGCTGATAGAAGGGTGTTCAGGTTCCCAACTGTTATTTTATTGGGGCCTATCTCTTTTGTTAGGTCTAATAGTGTTTGCTTTATATATCTTGGTCCTCTGGTGTTGGGTGCATACATATTTGTGATTGTTGTGTCTTCTTGCTGGATAGATCCCTTTATCATTATATAGTGGCCTTCTTTGTCTCTTTTTATGGTTTTTGGTTTAAAGTCTATTTTATCCAGTATAAGAATAACTACTGCTCATTTTTGGCTTCAATTTGCATGGTATATCTTTTTCCATTCCTATACTTTTAGTCTGTGTTTGTCTTTACAGGTAAGGGTAAGTCTCTTGAAGACAGCATATAGTTGGGTCTAGCGTTTTAATCAAATCAGTTGGATTATTTATATTTTTGGTTATTATTGACAGGTATTGTTTTAGTCCTGGTATTTTAGTGCTCTTTGGTTAGATGTTTTAAATATCTTTTGTTCCTTCTTTAATTATTTATCTTCAATGTTTGCTGTTTTGGGGGGGGTAGTTTCATTTAATTTCTATCTCTTTCTCATTTGCCTTTTTGTTTTAATACTGCTCTTTGTTTTTTCTTGTATATTCGTAGTAGGGATTATTGTTTTTGGATTCCAGATGGTAGGACTCCCTTCAGAATTTCTTGCAGGGCTGATCATGTGGTAGTGAATGCCTGCAGTTTTTTTCGCCTGGGAAATCCACTATTTCTCCCTCATTTCTGAAGTATAGCTTTGCTGGGGGTAGTATTCTTGGCTGGCAATTTTTCTTTTACTAGTTTGAATATATTATCCCATGTGTTTTCTGGCCTGTAGAGTTTCAGTTGAGAAATCTGCTGTTAGTCTGATAGGGGCTCCCTTTTATGTGACTAGATGTTTTTCACTTGCTGCTTTTAGGATTCTTTCTTTGTCTTTGAGTTTTGCTACTTTTACTAAAATGTGTCTTGGGGAAGATCTTTTTGAGTGGAATCTGTTTGGGGATCTTTGGGCTTCCTTGATGTTGCTTTGCATTGCTTTGCCCCCCACTGATTTGTCACCCCACTTCCCCTGGGTGATGGAGATGCAAAGGATTACTCAAAGCTCATCTCTTCTGAGCAGTGAGAGGCCCGGAAGTGGTTAATCTCCCGCTGGAACCCTGAAGCGAGAGGGATCCCTTCCTTGGGAAATTAATGCAGAATTGGGGTTATCTTCCTGCATTTATTTTCCAGACCGGGAAGTTACAGGAAGAGACATAGGTGGGGTTATAGTTTAACAGTATAGGCTGGTAACTTTCAGTGAAACAAGCTGGATGACATTCCAGTAAGGCAGTTAAGTTGTCCTATCAATAACAGTTTGATCTAGTAAACATCCCTTCCTATAGCAATTTCTCAGTATCTTTACATAACAATCAGTAACTAGTCTGTCTTTGAGCCAGCAACCTGCTGTGCCACAATGCTTATCTTGCAACAGTGTCTTATAGCCTGAGGGAAATTTCCAGTCCTCCACAAGGTCAGTATTTGAAACTGCAAGGCTTTGGAAAACCAGGCCCTATGAAGTACATATGCTTTTTAGCATATGACCACACCTTGATTAGAAGGTCCACTTGTCTCCCTCTACATGGGAGGTTTTCTATTATTATTTCCTTGAATAGGTTTTCAATGCTTTTCCTTTCTCTTCCCCTTCTGGAATGCCCATGTTTTGGACATTTGTGTGCTTAAGGTTGTCTACCAGCTCTGTTAAATTTTGTTCATTTTTAAAATTATTTTTCCTTTTTTTTTTTTGTATGCCTGGGTTATTTTGAAAAGACTCTCTTCAAAATCCGAAATTCTTTCTTCTGCTTGCTCTATCCTGCTGCTTAAGCTCTCATTTGTGTTTTTTTGTTTGTTTGTTTGTTTTGTTTTGTTGTTGTTTTGTTTAATTGAATGAATCCTTCAGTTCTGGGAGTTCTGCAACATTCTTTTTTAAGGTGTTAATCTCTTTGTAAATTTCCTCCTTGATATCCTGGATGCTTTTTCTCATTTCATTGTGTTCTCTAATTGAGTCTTATCTGTTTGAGTTTTCTTTTCTTTTCTTTTAAGATAATTTATTGTATATGTATATAGGGTACAAAGTTGACTTTCAGTAGTTGTGTACAATGTGTGATGGTCACATCAGGATCGTTAGCTTAGTCATCATTACAGTATATATTCGTTCTTTGAGTCCATTAACCAGTTTCTCATTAACCCCTACCTCCTCCTACTCCCCTCCTGTTTTCCACCTTTAGTAATCACAGTTCTTTTCTCTCCTTCTAAAAGTTATAGAGAGAAAGGAAGAAACAGACAACAATCTTTGAGTTTTCTCAAGATCATTGCTCAGAATTCCTTTTCAGACATTTCAAGGGTTTCCTGTTCTATGGATTCTGGTACTTGACAATTCCTGTGTTCCTTTGGGGGTGTCATATTTTCTTGTTTATCTGTATTTCTAGTGTCTCTTTGTTGATGCCTGGTCATCTGGTACAGCAGTTGTTTCTTCTATTCTCTGGAGTGGGCTTTGAGGGGAAAGACTTCCTCCTCTATTTATAGTCTCTACTGGTGACTCTTCTTGTGTCAGTGTAGTCATTAGTGCAGTGGGCTGCCTGCAGCATGGTCCTGGCTGTTACTGTGGCAGTGGGCTCTCCTTGTGGCGGCAGTAGGTATGGTGGTGGCTTTGGTGGACCACCCGCATGGAAAGTAGTTGTGGCACTGCCTAGTCATGGGACATTCATTCACCTCCTATTTGGGCAGGAAGAGGGGCTACTGGGGGCTTCTGGCTGGGTGCCAGCTCACAGGAGGCTCACCTGGCTCCTGCTTGGATCTGCAGGAGACAGCCATTGGGGGCTTCCAGCTGGGTGCTGGGTTGTGCGGGTCACTCTTTTGGCTCCTGTTTGGGGTGGTGGGAGGGGGCTGGTGTAATCTTCTGGCTGGGTACCAGGTCATTCAGGTTGCTCCCTTGGCTCCTGCTCAGGGTGGCAGGAGGTGGCTGGTGGCAGATTCCAGCTGTGTACCTGAGAATTTTATAAATATATCTTAATGTGTCTGTGAGCATTTCTCAGGCAGATTTAAATAATTTGAGGATTATCTGTTGGTACCTCCCTTGTCTCCATCATGGTAGTCCAGATACTTTCGTACATTTCATACAAGAAACTAGTCAGATTTTCACCATGCATTTGTATGCATAGATATATTGGTGTGCACACACATGTCTGTCAGGCATGTGAGTACTTGATGTTTGCCCATGACTAGGGAAGCAAATTATCACTAGCAACAAACATTTATTGAACACCCACTGTAAGTAAAAGTTGTATTTGACAAACAAACAAAAAAAAGAAAAATTGACTCTAAAGTTTGCCCCTGCAAAGGACTTAAAACAGGTATAAAGATTAACAAACCAGTTTTGAAGATAATTTGAATTTTAAAAGTAATACAATCAAAAATCTCTGATTTGAAGAAAACTAAAATGAATTCAGAGTAACCTATACAAGTAGGTGGTCTAGGCAACAGAAAAAGCAATGTATAGGAAAAATAGTTGTTCATACCTTAAATTTGTAGATCAATTAATATAGCACCTAAGCAGAGTCGAAGTATAGACATTACAATTCAGGTTATGAATGTCTTTGTCTAAGAGTTGCTATATAACTTAAGTACAAGATGGTAATCTGACTTCACTACTAGAAATTTTTGCTAGCATTGCCTAAACCAAACTCTGTTATATTTATACTTAAGTGTACTTCTTTAAAATATATGTCCTATTTAACAGAATCAATAGTTTAGCCATTAAGATATTTTTCAAAATATACCATCTTATTTATATGTGTTCACCTGCTTTTTCCCTAGTAAACATTAATTGAATAGGAGAGAACTGGAAAATTGAGAACTCTGGCATGAGCATTGGTATTTTGTGAGACTGTAGGATGAAGGACAAGACAGTTTTTCTTGCACATTAGGTATTTCTGACCTTTCTAATTGCATACCCTGTTTAATTCAGTAATTATGTAGGAAGTTTAAGCCCCATCCCCACCAAAGTTATATAGCATTTGAAACATTTAAGTTAATTAGGAATAATTTTAATGTGAAATTTATTATACCTTTGGAATTAGTACTATACATTCTGCAATATCCCAGAAGCAAAAGGAATCATTGCTAAATTCATGTAAAAACAACGTTCGAATCAGGTAGATATTTTATAAGGTCATAAATAATTCCAAAACCTTGCTAGAAAATTACTTTCTTCGGTGGGGCTGAGGGAAAAACCTACAAAATATGATTTTATCTCAGGTGGTTATTAAGAGTCCCTCAATTTATGCTTAGATATATTTTAGAGTAGTTGAATGAGGAATAAATTTTGATAATGAGAATCTTACTCTGATGTTGGCTTCCATGATAAGATTTAAACCATCTTCCTGAGGTTAAAAAAAAAAAAAAAATTCTGGTAGTCTGAAATAAACTCTTGAAAAAGAAATGGGTGTATCTTTCTACTGGTGTGGTAGGGAGAGGAATTTCTCAGTACCTACTGTTCTCTAATATATTCTTTCTGCCCATATTCTGCCCCACCCCAAGCAAGTCCTTTTCAGGACAATAATAACTTCTCTCATTTAGAAATCCCCTGTTACTTTTCTCTTTCAATACGTAGAACTTTTTGCCCTTCCTTTACCTTTGTTCTAATAAGCCTTTAGGAGTTCTAACAGAGGCTACAGTATTTCACTTCTGTGCAGGGCCTTTTTTGTACATGATATTCTCTAACCTAAACCTTCTCCAAGGTCAAGGCCCCATGAATCTATAAATGCAAAAGGAAAGTGATTTGGAGTTCCTGAAAATATTTATAGACTGTTTTGACCTGTGCCATTTTAGGGACTTTCAAGTATGTTCATGATTCAAACTAAGCCAACAGTGTTTCTCCAAAAGGTTTATAGAGAACCCTGTAATGAGTAGATGATTTCTTGTTAACTTAGTAAAGTGTATAGTAATGGATTCTTCTGTCCAAAGTATATGATGTGTGTTCTTTTACATAAATAAATACTCCACTTTTGGTCCTTTTTTACACAATTATTTTGTTTAGTAATCATTTGTGTATCTTCATTACGAATGTCATAAGGATAACTTAAGCTCTTTTCTGTAAATAAATGGTTTCCTAAGCCTTTCAACTCTGTTAGTTTTGCAAAATAACCTCTATTGCTGCTACTTGGGTCTTGGTGTGATTTCTTTTATTACTTAACCCTTGTTATTAGTTAACCCATGTTAGCTAATTATGGTTTTTTGATTTCTGATGTTGAGAAATCATGTTTTCGTGATTTCTTTTATTAGTTAACATGTGTTATTAGTTAACACATATTTTAGCTACTTGTTTATCATATGTAGCATAATGTTAGGGTTATTACATGTCCCCCATCACTAGATTACAAACTCTTTGAAGTCCCGGCTCTTTTATTACCCATGATACCAGCTTAGGGCCTTGAATATGAATAAAACAGATTTGTGATAAGCAGGAACTCAAGAATATTTTTTTTTTTTAACAGATTTGGTTCATTTGACTTGTACATCTTCTAAAACAGCAAGAGAAGATTTAGAACCAGTTGTGCAGAAATTATTTACTCCTTATACTGAAATGGAGATAGGTAAGAAAAATAATCGGTGATGGAAAGGTAATGTAACCATCATACTCCTCTTAGATATCTCATGAAGGTTTCTGAATCCTGAACTGAAATGTGATGTATTCAGCAACAACTCTCGCGTGTTTTACTAATATGGTTGAGCACAGTGTCTGCCTAAACATGGGGGAAATGTTCACATCACACACAAACGCACACACACAGACATATAATTAAGTGTGAAAGTATACATTTATATGCATAGGTACACACAGAATGAAGAGTGTCAGGAAACTCAATTAATTTTGGTGGGATTATGGACATTTATTATAATTTTCTTTATGTTGCAGGTGTTGTGTGAAGAGCATATAATCCTTTATCATAAAAAGTTATCTTCCTTTAGGAAAAAAAGTTGGTTTAACTGACAGAAGATTAAATTACTAATTGGCAAATGTAGGAAACCTCCTTAAGTATTCATTGTCACTCATTGCATAGCGTGCTAGTGATGTGATGAATACTCAGCCCTCAAAAGTATATATGCCACTTATTCATGGTGGAAAAATGATATTCCACCATGAATTTTTAAACTTTTCTCTCTACCTAATAGGGTTGTTCTTGCAGCTGTGAATGGGGCGAATGTGGCATATTTTGTGTGTGTAAGTTACCAAAAAATAGCCTAATGGATCTTCTTCATTTATATAATGTAAAGGTGATTTTCATTATAGGATTTGCATGTCCACTTGAATCTTGATCACTTTCTTCCATCGATTTGTATGTCTTCATTTTCTTTGGATGTTATGTTTGTTCAGACATCCATTTATTTCCTTCTACCTATTTCCTTTTATCTCATCTCCCTTGTGTGTTTTTTTTCTTAATGCAGAGATGGTGCATAGTGGGCATTTATATTTACATAAGGAAAAAACTGTTTCATTCTCAGGAGCCAATATCAATACAGTTAATTTCTTTGTGAACTGTCTGGATAAAGTTCTCCAATCTGAAGACTTCACTGTAGTTTGGAATTTAATTCATTTCATATTTTCATTTGGAAATCTCCCATAAATGTTTGGATTTTTGTTAAAAAATTGGTCACAAAGTTATGGTACATAATAATATTCCTCAACCTAATATGGAGTCATAGTTTTATTCTTTAGCTTTTACTAACAAGATGTAGATGTAATTAAACTCCGAATTTCTTAGTCATTTCTGTAATTTTTCATAAATTTTCTGTTGTAATTTCATTATATGGTGTTCCCAAATAATACACTAAGTTTGAATCTTGTATCATTATTCTTCACTTTTGAAGTGCATTT
Organism: Galeopterus variegatus; assembly: GCF_000696425.1. Lineage (NCBI taxonomy): Eukaryota > Metazoa > Chordata > Mammalia > Dermoptera > Cynocephalidae > Galeopterus > Galeopterus variegatus. The sequence goes on along the minus strand of NW_007727716.1, from coordinate 128,294 downwards.
GATTTCCTTTTTTCAAATATCAAGCTTGGGGAAATTACACATTCATTACTTAGTATCCTCTAGCCATTTTAGATTTTTAAACATTAATCTTAATGGTTAAAGTGATCCCATTTTGAAATGATGTATTGTTTAGAACCTGAGTGAAATTCTTTAGTAAGAACTATGTGCTCAGAGGGGTTCTCAGGTGCACCGAGGCACTGAAAAGCTAGTTTTCACTGACACATAGGCCTTTTTATCATCAGGATGAGGTAGTGGTCATATTTTAATTAAAATGTCAGAACAAATACTGTTCGAGTTATTGAAAATGAATCACCAGATAAAGTGAGCACTGGGCCATGGCAGGTCAAAGAGGCAAAGTCACCTGGAGAAGAGAACTCAATTCATTTTCCTGCCTAAACGAGGAATAAGGAACTTTATGAACAATGTGAACTTTTAATACATTAAAGCACATTCTTCTCTGTAGCAGAAGCCCATATTTCCTCAGATTGATGACTTTCATTATTATGTTTTGATTATTTGACAATCATATGGAACCTTATGCTTTAGAGCATTGTAAATATTTTATTTTAAAACATGTACCAAAGCAATAACATTATTTGGGCTTATTTTCTCTCATAATTTGAATTCTACATTCTGTGTGGTACTATGCTTTATAAGTCTTTGTGAAAGTCAGCTTAGTCACCTTGCAAGGAAGTTCATTTCTTGGAAAACATGATATTCTCTTCTCAACTACAGTGCTACTTTGCCAGTGTATCTCAGAAATTCTGGTAGGGCTCTGAATTCAGTTGGGCTACTTTTAAGGTATCAGCCAGAGCTCTTGAGATATGCTCTGGCACAAGAAGCAGTTGTACTAATACCACGAACCCTACCTGATGGGCTCCTTTAAGAACATCAAAGATCTCTAAACCCTTCTCTGCTTCCTAGTCCAAAGAAATATGAGGAGTCTTCGAAAGTTCATGGAAAGATTCATATATTAATTCCATTTTTCCAGAACTTTTTTGAAGTACCTCCATATTAGATGTTTTATGCTTAATGACCTGATTCTGCAGGTGAGAAAATGAGGTGATTGCTCACAATTCATATGTGCATTAATTCTTCCAGGCTCCAGAATATCCTTCTAAGCACTGAGAGATTTGTAAAGTAAGCAGTATATTCCAGTTTCAGTGATAGAACTATACTAAGTGGTTTCTTATTTTGCTGAGAAACAAATTTTCAGTGTGAATTGAAGCAATAATTTAATTAACACTGTATCTTGAAATGTCTAAAATGTAATATCAAGGCACCCCCTTCTTTCTCTTTGTCCCCCCATTGTGCATGGTATATGGAGTTATCTCAATCAATCTCATTCTTTTCTTATCTCAAAGAGCAGCATTGCCAAAAAAACAGAAATTCCCCTTATGGGTGTAGTTTGAAGTTGGTGGCCAGTGAGAGTATTAAGTAATTGTTGGGCTGGGAAGCCAAATGTCTTATCTTAATTCCTTTTTGTAATGTGTTGTTTCCAAACTCAGTCCACACAGTCTCCACTACTCTGCCATATTATTAAAATAGTTTACTCTTTCCCTAAATATGGCATGCAGCTGTAGACCATTTCTTGGTTTTATTTGATGTGCCATAGTTGCTTTTCTTTTGCCTACTTATTCTGTACTTACCCCAGTTTAATGCCCAAGATCTTATTCTAAATTACCTATTACTTCTTTAGTCCTTCATACTATGTAATTGAATGAAATGAGCTATCGAAGAAAACCAATTCTACACCTGGCAACTTGTGATGCACTCCTAGTCAAAGCTCAGCAGCTTTAGTATTTTTTTTTTTCTTTTTCTTTTTTGTCTTTTTTCGTGTCCGGCAACGGATTGCAACCCTCAGTGTCGCGCCCGTACCGGACCGGGACCGGCAACGGGATCGCAACCCTCAGTGCTGCGCCCACACCTCGCTCAGCCAGTGAGCGGGAACCGGTCTGTATGTGGGATCCGAACCCTCGGCGGGAGCGCCGCCGCGCTTCCCAAGCGGCGCACTGTAGCAGTGCGCCCCCGGGCCGGCCCAGCTTTAGTATTTTTTGACAATTGTGCACTTTCTAACTGCGTGTTATTTTTACACCCATTTCCCTGCCTTTCAGCTGACCTCAAAGATGAAGCAATTATATGTCTCATTGAAGGTTTTAAGGTCAAAGCCTAATAACTCCCTTGTATCCAGAGCATTTATCTTCAGCCTCTGTCAATGTTTCATCTTCCTCATGGTTTCTTTTCAAAGCCTCAACCTCTATGAAATTTCATTCCTATGATCCGTTGGATTATTCATTTCCCTGAGTTGGAACTTTCGTGAAATACAAGATAAGCTCTCCCAGTATACACTTAGAAATGGGCTGGGCAGTATTAAAGGCTTTCCAGACCCTAGCCCACTTCTGTGTAATGCTCCCCAAGTTAAGTGTCACAAACCATAGGCAGTATGTTTAAGTATCTTCCTGTCAGATTTCATGAAACTAAACTCACCAATTTACTATGAGCCATATAGTTTTAGCTGTGAAATATGAGTTCCTTGTGTTCCTTATTTTGTCAGTAAATAGGTTTTGCCACTTAATGTGTGCCTAGATGAAGTTAATGTTACCTTAGACTCATAGATCTCAGCAATAGAAAGGATCACCTTAAGAGATCACTTTTTCCACTCAGAGTTTCTTGGTCCTGTCATGCTAATAATTATGGATTATGCAGGATGAACTAGAAAGGTAACTTTTGGTATTTTTGTAGTAAGAATATTTTAAATTAAACATATTAAATCCTATTTATCTTGAATTGGGGAATAGGGTATTCTTATTAAATTTAATACTTCAATTAGCTGAAAATTTCTCTACGCTGTTTACCAATTTAACAGTAACAGTAAGAAACTAGATAATTATACCTTTAGCATTTAAAGATTAAAGATAATTATACCTTTAGCATTTAAAGATTTAGCATATCTTTGATTCACGAGGTGCCTCATAGTCTTGGGTAATCTTCATAAACATCCATTATTATCTTGTACAGAATTTGAATTTTCCGTCATATTCAGAATAAAGAAAGCTTTGTACTCAATAAATACATTAACAGCAGTATTTTCTGATTTCAGTGAAAGAAATTATAACATTTCTAAAGAAGAGAGGCAGAGAACTAATTATTAAGACAGCAAGAAATAGGCTTTAGGAATTGAGGTTAATAAGGTTTGACCTTTTATAAGCATATCATACTTTGATTATACCTGAATACAGGATTAAAATCAATTCAGAAATTATTTATTGTTTGTTGTGTGCTAGGCCCTGTATTAGGGAACAAAAAGGAGGAGAGTAGTGCCATTAAATGAGAGAACATGTGCTCAAAATGACTTTCAGTCTCACGATCTTATTTTTGTTATTTGCTTGTTGGTTGCCATTAACTTTGTAATTAAGTATGACAGAGCATTACAATGTGAGCTAGGATATCAAAGTTTTAAATCTGTATGTACTATTTTTTAATAATAGCTTTATTGAGATATTCATATACAATATGATTCACCCATTCAAAGTGTAAAATTCAATTTTTTTTAGTATATTCACAGAATTATCCAAACATCACTACAGTCAATTTTAGAACATTTCCATTACTCTCAAAAGAAACCCTATGCCCATTAGAAGTCACTCCCCATTTACCCCAGTTACCTCCAGCCCTAGGTAACCACCAGTCTACTTCCTGTCTCTATAGATTTGCTTATTCTAGACATCTCATATGTATATACTGTTGACTTAATCTACAGTTTATCAAGTTGGTTTGTCCATTTGAAACATGAGAAATCAATTTATGTAAACTTCTCAGCTCCTGGGGGTAATTTTAAAATGAATGTAATCATAAGCACTTTGATACTGCTGATGAAAAGTAATAGAAACCCAAGGGAGCATGATTGGAGTTATATTTAATTAATTTAGTAATCAAAACAATTTTTAAAATCTAACTTTTCTTAGGTTGAAAAGCTGTCATTGCTTGAAATCTCATACACATATATCAGAGTGTGTGGATGCAAATTTACTAATTATTTACATAAAAACTGATTTACTACAATGTCTAGTCAGGGCTTTAATGGTAATTAGCCACATAATGTAGTAATTGATAAGCAACACACATTGTGTTTTAGAATGTAAATAAATTTATTTCTACATTTAGAAAATGAAGAAGTTGAAAAGCCAAGACTTCTATGGGCTCTTTACTTCAATATGAGAGATTCTTCAGACATCAGCAGGAACTGTTACAATGATTTACCATCCAATGTTTATGTCTGCTCTGGCCCAGACTGTGGTTTAGGAAATGATAATGCTGTCAAACAGGTAAGGCTGTTGTTTCTTAGTTTTGTATTAAGAAATTGGTGTGGTAGGGAAAGTGAATTGTTTTTTCCTCTGGGAGGAGGGGAAGAAGACTAGAAAATCATCTCCCTCATTTAATACCATCTCTGCAATTTGCCTGCTATGGGTCGTTATGTCTCCCTAAAGTCCATGTATTGGAAGCTTGAACCCCATTGTAGCAGTGCTAAGAGGGTAGGAAATACGATTTTGGTATTTGAAAGGTAGAGCCTTTAAGAGATGATTAGATTGTGAGGACTGTGCCCTTGTGAATGGGTTGATCCATTCATGGAGTAATGGGTGTGGTTCTGATGCCTTTGTAAGGAGAGCAAGTGAAACGTTTAGCTCTCTTGCTCAGCCTGTTCTTATTCTGTCCATGTGATACCCTGCATTGTTGTGGAGAGTTTCCACCAAGAACAAGGCCCTCACCAGATGCACCCCTTGGACTGCGGACTTCCCAGCTTCCAAAACTGTAAGAAATAAATTTTATTTCTTTATAAATCACCCAGTTTCCGGTGTTCTGTTATAAGCAACAGAAACGCACTAATACATTGCACCTATTTTTTTTCTATGAACTGCAAAACTAACTTAAATATAGTGTAAATATAGTATCAGATTTTTTCACTTCTCAAATATAATGTTAGAAATACAACAGATTATTTATGAGTTCCTTTTGGGAATAAGAATGGAAGATGGAAGATGTTAGAAATACATATAAAAAATGACTTTCTAATGCCACTATTCTAAAGAACTTTGCTTCTAATTTAAACAGTTAACTTATCTGTATTATTTTGGAATAAACAAACCTTTTTCCCCCAATAACCTGAGTCATTTTAAGAAGGGTATAACTAGTAAGGCATACAAAATGTAATTTTACAGCGATCTTAACGCATTTTTTTTAATCTTGGAAAAGAACATAATACATAGTTTTTCACAATTAACATGATTCCATTAACGTTTTGACACAAGCTTATATCCCAACAGCTACTGTTACAGTTGCTAAGAAGTATGGTAAGTTGAGGTGGAAGTTTGAGACTGCCATTCTGGGCAGGGCTATGAAGAGATATAGGCTGATACAAGCTGCCAGAAGTGAACTATCATTCCGTTAAGCAGAAGAGTCATATGCATATACAAAAATACTTCTCGGCCCTTGATGGGAAGAAAAAAGTAGAAAATCTTTTCTGAGGCACAAGTCTAAACTTTTCAGTTAGAGTTGGCACATCTGTCTGTTGATTCAATAAATGGGTAATTTAACATTGTCCAAAGACCACAGATGGAACTTTCATTCCCACCAGGGGCAGGGATCTTATAGTAGCTAATGGCCTCATTGACACTTTAATCTAAATTTTAGTCATAGCAGCAAAGCTATGACTATGACTGTAATCCAGACATCTACAGTTTTTATAAATGAAAGTTTTTAGCCAAAATTCTTTGTGTCTCATCTACAGTTTTTATAAATGAAAGTTTTTAGCCAAAATTCTTTGTGTCTCATCTTCAGAGTCTAATGGTGATCCTTGGATAACCATATTCAACCAGTGACACCAAAAAAAAGCAAGAATTCACATCTTTCATTCATCATTTATTAAGTTAGTTTAATAGGAACCCAGGATTGCTCAAGCTCTGCATTTATGGCTTAAAATGATCAAGACATTTTTACTTTGATGTTCTGATTTTTTTGCAGCCAGAAATTGCCAGCAAGTTTTCAGCCAGGTCATTTTTTAGGTTTTAGTTTTTTGGTCATTTTTTATCCCTGAATGAACTTTAATTTTTTTTTTTTTTTTTTTAACCAAAATGGAAGGCCTTTTAAATAACGACTTATAATACAAACTCTGATGTGATCTAAACTACATGCTAGAAGATTATAATTAAGGGATAATTTTATCATGAGGTAATTTGCTTCTCAAGATGATAACCTTCAAGAGTAAAGTGTTATCAGAGCAGAAAAAAGTATAATGCTAGTTTTGGTACTGATTATTATATGCTATTAAATGTAAGTAGTTTTAAATTTGTTATATAGCTTTTAACCTCTTATGTCAATTTTGGGAGAAGTATTATAATGCCATCTTTAAAGAACATTGATAATATTTATAAATAGTCAGTTTATTCAGATAAACTGAGTTCTAATTTCAGTATATCATCCTATAATTATCCCAGTTACCAATTGGTTATTTATGTGTTCCAAATGAAGAATATTATCTCTAAAAGCTCTCAGAACTTCACCTAGGCTTTGCGCATATAGAAAACACAAGCCTCTGCAGAGTTGTTTTCTTTTTCTTTTTTTTTTTCCTTACCAAAAAAATGCTTCATTTTACCAGTTGGCAAGTTTGCATCTTTTCTTATTTGTAAACGTATAGAGGTTGAATAATGTAGGCCTGACTCCCTTATATCCTATAAGGAACTAGTTATGATTTGAAGGCATAACTGAAAATAGAAGGTGATCTGTGTTTAATACAAGTTAAAATTGTGTGCAGGAGCACATCAAGATGTTCCCTATTGTCACCACAATGATGCTAGCCTAAGTGATAGTTGTGACTTTTTTTCTGTGACTTGCTAGTTTTTGTAGTTTACATTACTTTAATTTTTTCTGAACCTGACATACGACATCTCTTTTCTTGATACAGTTTGTATTCCATTTACCCACACATACTGATTAACAGAGTGGCTCATAGTCCCCACTCCCAAGATACTGATAGCTCACTCCTCCTTCAGGAGCCCCCACCCACTAGGAGTTGTCACTACTGTGGGAACAAGAATAATTATTAACTAGTGCCGTACTATTTGCATTGTATGTCAGGTATAAAATGGCTGATGTTGGGCTGGGCTGGCAACCTAACCATCATTTACAGCAATGTTTTATGGACAAATTAGCAAATCATTTATGACTTTTGGTACACTGTCCATTTGTAAATTGAGGGCTAGCTTTATTGATTGTATGAACTATAAAGTTGCTCACATATTGCAGTGCTATTTGCTTTCTCCTGCCATTGAGGGAGAGGGCAATTTTAGATGTCATATTTTCTGTAGCTTCCATTAATTTGAGCATTTTCTGTGTGTCAGATACTATCCTTAGCATCTCTGTATTAGTCAGTTTTTTGTCATTTACATCAGAATACCTGAAACTGGGTAATTTATAAAGATATGAAATTTATTTCTTACAGTTTTGAAGGCTAGAAAGTGCAAGGTCCAAGGAACATATCTGGTGAGGGGCTTCTTCTTGGTGGTGACTCTACGGCTTTGCAGGGTGTCACATGGCGAGAATGGCAAGAGCTCTTTCATGTGCTCTCCTCATAAAGTCACCAGTCTACACCTATGATAACCTATTAAACCACTAACCCATTACTCCGTGAATAAATTAATCCTTTCATGAGGGCACAGTTCTCACAATCCAATCACCTCTTAAAGGCCCTACCTTTCAAATACCATGATAGAATTGCCCACCCTCTTGACACTGTTACAATGGGGGTCAAGTTTTCAACACATGAACTTTTTTTTTTTTTTTTTTGTCTTTTTTCGTGACCGGCAACGGATCGCAACCCTCAGTGTCGCGCCCGTACCGGACCGGGACCGGCTACGGGATCGCAACCCTCAGTGTTGCCCCCGCTCCTTGCTCAGCCAGTGAGCGGCCGGTCTGTATGTGGGATCCGAACCCTCAGCGGGAGCGCCGCCGTGCTTCCCAAGCGGCGCACTGTAGCAGTGCGCCACTGGGCCGGCCCAACACATGAACTTTGGAGGATGTTCAACCCATAGCAGTCTCATATAATCTTATTTGGTCCTCAAAACAACCCCATGAGGTAAGTATTTGTAACATCTTCATTTGCCAGGTGAGGAAGCTAAGGCCCAAAGGCCCTAAATAACTTGTCCAATGATCACATAGCTAATAAGGTTTTGAGCCAAGATTTAAATTCAAGTCTGTTGGATCCCAGTGCTTGTACACTCATCCAGTGTACTGTGCTACTTTTAACTTGTGAATAAGGATACGTCCTAAATACATTAAAGTGCTAGATTGACAAGAAGTTTATTTTTGTTTTACATAGATGTATTTAAATACATTTTTAAAAATAGGAATATTTTAAATAACTCATCTTGTCCTTTCTGTACTTCCCAATATACAGAAACCAGGTCACAATATGATTAGCCCTTTTTAATGTTTTTAACCACATGAAACTCTTCACCCTTTGCACTAACTTCTGGCTTAAAAGGGTGAGGAGGATTAAAAGTTGACAATCAGTTACTCTGAGATTAGAACTGGATTTAGTTAGCAAATAAAATGCAGTAGATTAAGAAGAGTTAGATAGACCTTTCAGAGCATGAGAGTTGACCCTAAAAAGTTCTAACAGAGAGAAGAGAGACTTAGGAAAGGCTGGAGTCTGGCTAGAGGACGTTGGTGTCAGCACAGGCCAGTGGCTGATGGGCTGAAGGTGGGGCAGGCAGAGCGTAAGTAAGGGTAGTGTGGCAGCCTCAGGAGGCAGGGTATTCATGACTGGGATATATGGAAGCAGATTAGGATCCAGCCACATGGCAGGGGTGAAGGGGGAACTCTGTCCTACAGGGAGGAGACAAAAGGGAGACAAGGTGTTAGACAGAGGAGCTGGCTTACGATGGGGTTACCCATCCTAAGTTGAAAATGTCGTTAAGTCGAAAATGCATTTAGTACACCTGACCTACCGAGCATCATAGCTTAGCCTAGCCTAGCCTTAAAAGTTCTCAGAACACTTACATTAGCTTAAAATTGGGCAAAATCATCTAACACAAAGCTTATTTTATAATACTGTGTGAATATCTCACATAAGCATATTGTACTGCACATTGCTAGCCCAGGAAAAGATCAAAATTCAAAATTTGAAGTATGGTTTCTACTAAATGCGTATCACTTTCGCACCATTGTGAAGTCAAAAAATCTAAGCCAAACCATCATAAGTTGGGGACCGTCTATATAATTATTATATTTATACCTAGTATTTGTATGATGTACAGTTTTAAATATTCTTTTATTTGTATAATTAAAAAAATTATTGACATTCTATTCCATGTCAGGCACTTTAAGAGTTGACTAAAAGTCCTTGTCATCCTGGAGGGATCACTGTCTAATAAAGGAGAAAAGCATGTAAACAAATGATAGTGTAGTGTGGTGTATACATTAATATAATACCCAAAGTCTGGAAGTAACATAGAGAAGTGATGCACTCTGTCCAGGAGTCAGAGAACTGTACAAAGAGATGAGTAGCAAGTCTCCATCCAAATCACAGACAGTAGAGTTGAAGCCTTCCTGGTGTAAAGAATAGCATCTGCACTAGCCCAGGATGTAAACATCATGGTGTGTTTAGGAAAGTACAAATAAACAGGAATTAGTGAAGCAAAAAGTCTGAGAGATGGAGGTTGGACAAAGTGATACATGATAAGAGCAGAGAATGTAGGCCTGAAGGGTTTTGTATGCCATAGTAAGGACCTTGGATTATATCCCTTTGGTAATAGGGAGTCACTGAAGAGTTTTAAGCTGGAAAGTGGAATAAACAGAATTTCATTTTCCATAGACCGTTCTGAAAGTGGCATGGAAACGGATTACAGGGGAAACCATAGAAACAAGGACACCAGTCCATATCTGAGACTGTTGCAGTTGTCTGGGTGAAAGATGGTACATGCCTGGGCTATGTCACTGGAGAAGGAGCAGATAGAGTCAAGAAATAGAAGATAAAATTGATAGAATTTGGCAATTTTTAACATGCAGAGAGTAAAGGGGAGGGAGAACTTCTACAGTCAAGATAAAGATATAAGCCAAAAAGACTATTAGGGGAACTGAAGGGTGAGGTGGAGGCTTTGTCTGATATAGGACCTCCTGCTTCTACCCTAGGGACTAAGTATCTACAGTAAAGAGGTATGGTGAGTTCCTGGGGTGGAGAGCAAAGCAGGCATCTCTAATGTTTTTTTTTTTTTCTCCTTTTTGTCTTTTTTACTGACTGGTAACGGGATCGCAACCCTCGGTGTTGCGTCCGCACCGCTCACGCCAGTGAGCGGGAACCGGTCTCCACATGGGATCCGAACCCTCGGCGGGAGCTCCGCTGCACTCCCAAGCGGTGCACTCTCCAGTGCGCCACCGGGCCGGCCCTATCTCTAATGTTTAATTTCAAAATATCTGTAGTACACAATGCAGTACTGTTAACTTTAGTCACCATGTTGTACATTACGTCCCCAGAACTTATTCGTCTTATAAATGAAAGTTTGTACTCTTTGACCAACATCTCCCCATTTCCCCCAGCCCCTGGCAACCACCCTTTTACTTCTTGTTTCTATGAGTTTGACTTGTTTAGATTCCACATATAAGTGAGATCATGCAGTATTTTTCTGTTTGTGTCTGGCTTATTTCATTTAGCATAATGTCCTCCAGATTGATCCATGTTGTCACAAATGACAGGATTGTTTACTTGAAATTTGATAAGACAGCAGATTTTAAATGTCCTCACTGCACACACACACACACACACACACACACAATGGTAACTATGGGTGGTGATAAATGTGTTAATTTTTGATCCTGGGAATCATGACACTATAAAAATATCAAATCATCATGTTCTACACCCTGAATATATACAATTTTTATTTGTCAATGAAATATTTTAAAATTTATAAAATATATCTTTAGTAAACAGCATGTTCAAAAATATACCCTTGAAACATACCCAAGAGGGGAAAAAAAAACCTTCTCCTCTCTCTGTCCTTCTTTCAAATCTACATCAAAGCTCAGAAGCTTCTGTTTATTATCTCTCTACTCACCCCCAAAGAATATCCATTTTAATCACCTGATGCAGGAGTCTGCCAATTGTAGACAACCACATGGTAAATATTTTAGGTTTTGCAGCCTGTTTGGTCTCTATTGCAACTACCCAACTCTGCAGTTGTAGTTCCAAAGCAGCCATAGACATTAGATAAACAAATGATGTGACTGTTCCAATAAAACTTTATTTACAAAAACAGGCAGCAAGCTGGATTTGTCAGTTTTGTCAACTCTTGGCCTAATGAATGACCTTGTGTGATTGGGAAGAAGGATAAAGCAGTACAAAGCATCAGTATAGCTTTGTAAATAAGCATATATCTAACAACCCTTTAATGGACTCCCTCTTACCAATAGGATGGAGTGCCTCTAGCGTGGCAGAGATCCTTATCAACAGTGAGTTGTAGTCATCTTAATAAAAGTAGGAATATGTTTAGAATAGAACAGCAATTCTACCTGCTACATTTACTTCATATATATAGGAGGGTACTTCAGAAAGTTTGTGGTTATCACAGCTGGCAGTGCATCAGTCTCATAATCTGAAGGTCCCAAAACGTTCTTGGAAAAATAGAAACAGTGTCAGCCTGATGCCTGCGGGAAGTCTGAAATACTGGCCAAGGGCCTCAGCCCCGCCCCCCCCACTGGCCAGCAAGGAAGCCAGCTTGATGCCTGCGCAGGGGTCCTGGGAGACGGCGCTGTGGGCCTTAGCCCTGCTGTCACACATTCAGGCCAGCAATGGGGTCAGCCCGTCGCCCTCCCTGTGGTCCCGAGAAACGGGGGCGTGGGCCTCAGCCCTGCTGCTGCACATCCAGACCAGCAACTGAGCCAGCCTGATGCCCAGGGGTCCTGAGAGGGGGTCTGGGGGCCATGGGCCTTAGCCCCACCCCTGCCGCACATCTAGGCCAGCAGGGGAAACAGTCAACCTAGGATCCTGAGATGGGGGCTGGCCAGCCCCACCCCCACCCGCAACCAAATCCTAGAATGTACTTATTAACCACGTGTGTTTCTTTGGGGTGTGTGACTCATCTGTTCATGTCCTTCACCAAATGTCTGCTTAGGTTTTTCTAATTCATTTTTAAGAGGTCTTTTTGCAATAAGGATGTTAATCTTTGTGTGTTTTAAAAAAAGTAGAATAATGGTTACCAGAATCTGGGAGGGGTGGGGATGGGGCGGAAAACTAGGGGTGAACTAATGAGGATAAGACTATGCTATCTACCCTAAGTGAATCATTGTGCAGAATATGCATGTATTGAAACAATGCTGTGAACCCCACAAAAATAAATAAAATTGAATATATATA
>NW_007727716.1:110306-115536 GCF_000696425.1 Galeopterus variegatus | reverse complement strand
TATATATATATATATATATATAATCAAGTTTGGGGACTGTTTTGTAAATGGCTTTATTACTATCATTTGATACTTTTCTCCCTCAATACTTTTTTGTGGCTGCAAGGTGGTCCAATTCTGTAAGACTTGCTAAGTGGTCATTTTTTGTCTCCAGAAAAAAAGAAATCATACAGATCTTTCCATGACCTTTTTTACGTACCCTCAGCGCGCACACACACACACACACACTCACACACACTCTCTCTCTCTCTCTCTTTCTCTTTCTCTTTCTCTTTTCCTTTTCTTGTTAAGATCATATATACTTTTTTATTTTCTTACCCTGCCATACTTAGCTACCGCATATAGAGGCTTACTATTTTATAGATGAGGAAGCCAAGGCTTAGAAGTTGAGTAAGCATTTCTTAAACCACATAGCTGCTAAGTGACAGAGCCAGCATTTGCACTGAGGCCATGTATTTGAAGTCCATCAGCTGAAATACTGTGGTGTACTTTTTAAAGCCCAGGGACAGGGGAGGGAAATTATATTGCAAAACAAATGGTTGAGCAAATAGTAAAGAATTTTTTTGATTGGAGCAATGACTTGTTAAAATTATATGCTAAAGACTATACAAATATTACAAATAGGCTCTATGGGAAATTATATAAAGAATTTTAAGAAAAATTGTATATCCCTGTTGATGTGAAGAATGAATGTACTTAGATTCTCATTGATTTGAACACTTGATAATAAACCTAATCAAGTACTGTCCAGCTATCCTTTAAGAATACAGCTGAGTGCATGTATAGAATTAGAAGGGGAAAAGTCATAGAATTCTGAAAGCAGACTTTTAAAAGTTCAGGTATACTGGTAAAGTGGTATAACCTGGTTAAAGACATTTTTAAGGGTGACACTTTAAATATTTTTAGATAGTGCCAGAAATGCACATATATTTTAAGCTGATGTCTAAAGTCTATGTTGTTCTTTCTTCCCTGGCCAGGCTGAAACACTTTTCCAGCAAATCTGCCCCAATGAAGACTTCTGTCCACCCCCACCAAATCCTGAAGACATTGTCCTTGATGGAGACAGTTTACAACCAGAGGCTTCAGAATCTAGTGCCACACAAGAGGTCAACTTAGAGCCTCCCAAGGAAAGTGCAAACCTGGGAAACCCAGAGGAACCCTCTGAATAATGGATTTATACCATACTGGATTCCCCACTTTGGAAATCCCTACTGGCCTTAGTCTTCTTGATGGAAGGAGTATTTGAAAAATGTTAGAAAGCAGCAGCCAGTTGATGTACAGAATCAGGAGAAATAGGTCATAGAAATCCAAAAGGAGATTTTCTTTACTGAGTACATTCCAAGAACACAAATCACTCGTAAAGCACATTGACTTGTCTGTTTTAGGATACCAAACCTGTGGGATTAGCAGATGAAAATTATAAATGGATTCCCAGGAATATAGCTATAGACATGAAAGTGAACCTATGCACTGTTAATTATTCTCTAGTATTAGGACAACTTTTGTTTGCCACATAGGATCTTTGGATTGAAAGCTACATCTTCAGAATCAGCTCACATACTTCCTTTAATTATTTAAATTATATTTTCTTTATGGTTATGAGCATCATGACATAATTGATAAAAGCATATGCAAATTCAGTTGAAAAAAACTAAAGTATCATGACCCAGGCAAGAGCCTCTGTTTGGAATATAGGTTGTTTTCTTTCATTTTCTATGTTGAGAAGTATTGAAAATGCTAATACTAAGGTGTTTAGACCTTAATTTTTACTAACAAATTGTGAGTCTATTGCTTAGTAATTTTTTTTTAATATTAGTAGTTGAAAGGAAAAGCCCCAGCCTGAGCACAAAAGAAACACAGCAGGAGACAGGGACTCAACCAAAGTGTACTAGGCAGGCAAAATGAACAAGCGGGCTGCCCTCTCGGAGGTGGGAGCAGCAGCAGGGAGAGTCGGGCTGGGCCTTTTATATCCAGTTAGGCCGAGCTGGACTGTTCCTATTGGCTAAGAAGGAAGGGGAGGGAAGCGAGTGGGGTTTAAGCTGAGTTGAGATTTTTCTGTAGGTGGAGAAATTCGCACGTGCAGGAAAGAGATGTGGTGGTGAGGAAGAAGGGGGAGGGGTTTTTTTTGATTCTCAGAAAACGTGCTGTTCTAGGGACCTGAAACTCTCCGCAACCATTTTGGGTGTTCCTCCCATCCGCCCGCCGCCATCTTAGACATCGCCTAAAACATAGTTGCCTAACATTCCCCCCCTCTTTGGTTTAGATAGGAAAATGGGCATCACCATCATCTCTGGCTACTTCCTGCTGAATGAGGGGCATCATAGGGGTTGTTGGAAGTGGGCACGTTGGAGTAGGAGTGGAGCAGAAGCTGGTTGACAGATACCCTAGACACTTCTCGAATTCGTTCCCAAGGATTGTAAGGGATATGGAGTTTCCAAGTGACACTCAGACTTTCGGAGACCTGCTGGGTGACACTGGAGGTGAAGGCTGGGCTGTTCAGATTGTTGGGTCCGTGAGAGGCCAAACCTTGGGATGATATATTTAATGAGTATAGCAGCTACCACGTTCGCTGTTTCTCGAGCTGTGGGGTAAGCCTCAATCCATCCTGTAAAGGCGTCCACCAAAGTTAGTAAGTAACAATAGGTTTTGTGACGTGGCATGTGGGTGAAATCAAGCTGCCACATTGGTGCCATGGCTCAGATGGGGTTTCCCAACTCCTATTGGGACCCCCATCCGTTTCTCTGCCCATTGCCTGGAGCCCACACCAGTGACAACACTCAGCCCGACCCTTCTTCCTGGCCGCCACCAGCACATCCAACACCAGCCTTCTAATTGGTGAGTCTTTGGATTACTTCTTCCATGTCTTTCTCTCTTTCTCTCTCTCTTTCTCTCTCTCTCTCTCTCTCTCTCTGGGACTTAGCCAAGGCGAGAAGAGGTTACCCTTTCCCACTCTCTCTTGTTCGCTGTGGGGTTTTCGTTTCTGCCAGTAGGCATTCGTAAGTCCCGGTGCCAGGTGCCCCTCAGCTCTACGGCCCTTTGGGGTCCCTCAACCACCAGGAAACCGGTGACGACCGCTTCCGGGGTTTGAGATTTCTTGGTACCCCATCTGAAGCGGGGTCACCCCTTTGGAGCCGGTACTTTCTCCTCCATTCTCATGGGAGTGGTGCCTCGTCTATCCCAGCTGACTCCCCTCTGAAATGTCTCCTAACTAACCTTCACACTTGGGCTTAACCCCAAACATCAAGCCAAAACGACTCATTAAACTCTCCACTCAGGAATGGCCCAACTATAACTTAGATAATCAAAACAAGTGGCCTCCCTTTGGGTCCCTCAATCCCGACATTCTATGGGACTTATACAACTTTTGTAAGCAATCAGGAAAACGGGCCAAAATTCCTTATATCCCAGCTTTTCTTACCAGCCACAGGAAACTATAACACCAGATGAACAAGCATTAATCCCAATTTTACCGTTTCGTCTGTTCAATTGTAACTGTATCATTCTTTTTTCCGGAGCTCCTGGAGCTCCCTTTATCCACTCCCTGCTGTCCTTTTTACTCACTGCCTGTTTTGCCTTCAGTCAACTGTATCTGCTCTGTCCTCGTCTCCAGAGCTCCTGGAGCTCCCTTTACCCATTTTACATGTGCTCGCTGGTTTCTCCCCCGCTCTTGTCTTTTACGTTCCCCCTCCCGGATTGGACCGAATTTTTTACTTTCTTTTTCCCTTTCTCTCTTCTTTGTCTTAGCCACGATCCACGGTTATTTCCTTTGCCTTTACCTGTCTTGAGCCTTTTTTCTGGGAGCTGCCCAGCGGGAATTATGGGAACTTCCCCATCTAAATTCATTTTAAGTGGACCGGCCTCTCCTTCCTGAACTCCGGGAGTCCCGCTCACATTTCCGAGCTCCTGGAGCTCAACCTTAACTTCTCGTCTGCGTCTCCTCCCTCCATCCAGCTTCTTCTTTCTGAATTCAACTTTAACTTCCTCCGCCTCCTTTGAGCTCCTGGAGCCCAACTTTGATTTCCCGTCTGTTTGACCTGTCCCTCCCGACCCTCCACCTGCTCCTCTGACTTCCTACTTGTCTCTGATACGGCGCCAGCGGCAGCCTTGCCCCGGTGTGCTCACGTCCCTTCTCCTAACGGCCCTGCCCGTCTGCCCCACCCTTGCCAACCATCCTACCCACCCATGTGAAAGCCCTTCTTACTCGGACACCCCCCTTCTTTTCACATCGGCTCCATTGGCCCTTAAATGCCCCTAAATTTTCAAATCCTCTACCCTGGCGGAAGCTATTCTCCTAGCCCCCCATTTTCTTTTTCAATCATTCCTGCCCTCAAACTCCCACTCCCGATCTGGTGAGAATGGCATTTAAAGTTTTTAATGCCCGGGAGGAAATGGCCGAACCTTAGACAAGCCCGCGTCCGGCAGGAGGTCCAACTCCAAACCCAAGCCTTGGTAGCAGCCCTGCGGCCGCCTGGCTCCAGGAGCCAATGGAAAGGGGTAACCCAGCGCCCCCAATCCGGGGGCCTGCTTCAAGTGTGGCGCTGATGGATGCTGGGCCCGCCAATGTCCAAATCCAAAAGGACCAACGGTGCCCTTGTCCTCAGTGCCAGAGGATGGGCCACTGGAGGTCTGACTGCCCCGGCATGGGAAGGTCTCTGGCGCCTCCACGCAGAGGAAACTCCGAGCCAGTAAGTCCTGCCTTTGGCCTGGATGACAACTGACGGGGCCCAGACTCGGAAACCCCTCTCACCCACGCCGAGCCCAGGGGCATGCTCCAGGTAGTGGGTAAGTCCATTTCCTTCCTGTTGGACACGGGGGCTACCTACTCTGTTCTGCCTTCCTATTTGGGCACCAGCTTCCCCTCTCCAGTGGCAGTCATGGGAATTGATGGCACCTCTTCTAATCCACAGACCACCCTGCCCTCTTCCTGTAGCCTGGATGGATTTCCCTTCTCTCATTCTTTCTTAGTAATTCCCTCCTGCCCCGTCCCCCTTCATCCAGACTCTTTTTTCCTTTTTGCCTCCACTTGGGAGGACCCTGACACACATACTTTGAATTTGCAACAACTTACCTGACCTGTTTTGCCACAAGGCTTTTGAGATAGTCCCCATCTTTTCGGCTAGGCTTTAGCCAAAAATCTTTTTTTTTTTTTTTTCCTTTTTGTCTTTTTTCGTGTCCGGCAACGGATCACAACCCTCAGTGTCGCGCCCGTACCGGACCGGGACCGGCAATG